>NW_025726777.1:37500-42500 GCF_021461395.2 Schistocerca americana
GCCCCCCCCCCCCCCCCAAGTGCCTTAACCTAAACCCGTATTGTACCTTAACCTAACCCGTATTGTACCTTAACCTAACCCGTATTGTACCTTAACCTAACCCGTATTGTACCTTAACCTAACCCATATTGTACCTTAACCTAACCCATATTGTACCTTAACCTAACCCATATTGTACCTTAACCTAACCCATATTGTACCTTAACCTAACCCATATTGTACCTTAACCTAACCCATATTGTACCTTAACCTAACCCATATTGTACCTTAACCTAACCCATATTGTACCTTAACCTAACCCATATTGTACCTTAACCTAACCCATATTGTACCTTAACCTAACCCATATTGCGCCTTAACCTAACCCATGTTGCGCCTTAACCTAACCCATGTTGCGCCTTAACCTAACCCATGTTGCGCCTTAACCTAACCCATGTTGCGCCTTAACCTAACCCATGTTGCGCCTTAACCTAACCCATGTTGCGCCTTAACCTAACCCATGTTGCGCCTTAACCTAACCCATGTTGCGCCTTAACCTAACCCATGTTGCGCCTTAACCTAACCCATGTTGCGCCTTAACCTAACCCATGTTGCGCCTTAACCTAACCTATGTTGCGCCTTAACCTAACCTATGTTGCGCCTTAACCTAACCTATGTTGCGCCTTAACCTAACCTATGTTGCGCCTTAACCTAACCTATGTTGCCCTTAACCTAACCTATGTTGCGCCTTAACCTAACCTATGTTGCGCCTTAACCTAACCTATGTTGCGCCGTAACCTAACCTATGTTGCGCCATAACCTAACCTATGTTGCGCCTTAACCTAACCTATGTTGCGCCTTAACCTAACCTATGTTGCGCCTTAACCTAACCTATGTTGCGCCGTAACCTAACCTATGTTGCGCCTTAACCTAACCTATGTTGCGCCTTAACCTAACCTATGTTGCGCCTTAACCTAACCTATGTTGCGCCTTAACCTAACCTATGTTGCGCCTTAACCTAACCTATGTTGCGCCTTAACCTAACCTATGTTGCGCCTTAACCTAACCTATGTTGCGCCTTAACCTAACCTATGTTGCGCTTAACCTAACCTATGTTGCGCCGTAACCTAACCTATGTTGCGCCTTAACCTAACCTATGTTGCGCCTTAACCTAACCTATGTTGCGCCGTAACCTAACCTATGTTGCGCCTTAACCTAACCTATGTTGCGCCTTAACCTAACCTATGTTGCGCCTTAACCTAACCTATGTTGCGCCTTAACCCCAACACACGTTGGGCCTTAACCCAACACACGTTGGGCCTTAACCCAACACACGTTGGGCCCTTAACCCAACCACACGTTGGGCCTTAACCCAACACACGTTGGGCCTTAACCCAACACACGTTGGGCCTTAACCCAACACACGTTGGGCCTTAACCCAACACACGTTGGGCCTTAACCCAACACACGTTGGGCCTTAAACCCAACACACGTTGGGCCTTAAACCCCAACACACGTTGGGCCTTAACCCAACACACGTTTGGGCCTTAACCCAACACACGTTGGGCCTTAACCCAACACACGTTGGGCCTTAACCCAACACACGTTGGGCCTTAACCCAACACACGTTGGGGCCTTAACCCAACACACGTTGGGCCTTAACCTGCTCTGTAATTGTCATAACGACGCGTTAAATTAGTGTAGTGTTGCCCTAACTGCAACCCCCGCAATATAGTTTGCTACTCGCACTGCCCGGTCCCCCAGAGTATCGCTTCATGTTAAACACCTTGCAGCTATACACTGTAATGCGGATGGCGGCAGGACGTACATGCTCAATGCCCTTCGCAGTTGTTCATTGGCATTCGCATGGCGAAGCACAGCCTACGTTGTGGTACGGCTTGTGGCAACTGTCCGCTGATGTTGTACGTCCAAATCACACACTGTACCGCACATTGGTCCTCATGTACTGAATGATACATCGTGGTACATGTGTGACCCGTACCACGACTGCGCCAACAACGGCGAACCATACGGTCCAAATATTGTGCACTCAGCTACGTGTCGTCTCCCTATAAGAGCTGGATTGCAGTATGGTATGCCGTGGATGGCGATCAGCATGAGCCGTCTGTTGATGTAGTGGCGCGTGTTGTCAGACGTAGTCGTCTCTTCTCACACACCGTGATAGCATGGTGCACTGCGTTCCACATCTGCGACATGCGACAGAGGCCGGTTGACAGTCGTTCGCGCAATGGACATCGCATACGTACGGGGGCCCACCTTCCACGTGTTCGCGAAGCGTGCACATGTTGTTGCGTGTATGTGGGCAGACATAGTGTGTCGTGACACCTGACACAGGCATGCAACAATCGTTGAATTTGCAAATGGCGATGGACGTCTACGTTTTGCTGGTGACGTTACGCAAATGAAGAACTGGTAAACCGTTGTGGTGCGGTTGTTCTCGCTAGAGGTGAATCAGTGATGGCGACGATCGGTTGAGCTACCAACCGGTTGTTTCAGCGATACCCACCATGCCCACGAACGTGAATGGCATGTGGGTGTGAAGCGATACGCGGGCGGTGGCTGGGTGGGACCGTCCCCGGCCGGTGAGGGGGGCCTTCCCGGCGTGCTGGCCGCGCGGTGCGTGGGCGCACGCGCTACAGCCGGCTGGTGGGGGCGGCCAGTGGCAGGCGCGCCGGCCGACGGAGGCGGCAGGCGGCGCAGCTGCGCGCCGGCGCACCCTGCACGCGGCGCCGTGCGGCCAAAGTAGGTCCTCGCGGGCCCGGTGCGAAGCGCGGTGGACATCTGCAGTGTGCTGGTCCGATTGAGGACTGTGTGCGCTGAGGATGCGCCGCCGCCCCGGCGCTCGGCGCCGCGACGCCGTCTGCTGCTCGGTCGCCTCTGCGGTTCTCGCAGGTGGATTGTATCGCAGCTGTGCGGACGTGTTGGCGCGTGCGCTGTGCTGGGAGAGTTCGCTTCGGCACCCAAGTGGGGCTTTTGTCCTTCTGTGGCGCTGGCGTTGGAGCTGCCGGCCACCGTAGGTGGCGCGTGTTGTCTCCCGCCGGCAATGCCACGACAGCACGCTCCCGGGCCTCTGTCGGCAGCGGCAAGCTCAGTTGGGAGCACGGGTGGTCGCACCTAAAGCGTCTACTCGCCAAACTCCGGGCGATTGCGCCTCTCTCGAACCCGACCAAGTACTTAGGACGGCGCTGCGCGCCGCCGGGACCTGAGAGGGTTTCGAGGTGTATTGTGCAGGGGAGCTCAGCCTCCTCCTGTTTGCAGAATAATTGAGCGGACGCTTGCGTGTTCGCGCGGGCCCCCGGGACACACTCCCGGGCGGCCGGCTGCCTCAGCTCTAGTTGACGCAGCTCCCCTGGTTGATCCTGCCAGTAGTCATATGCTTGTCTCAAAGATTAAGCCATGCATGTCTCAGTACAAGCCGCATTAAGGTGAAACCGCGAATGGCTCATTAAATCAGTTATGGTTCCTTAGATCGTACCCACGTTACTTGGATAACTGTGGTAATTCTAGAGCTAATACATGCAAACAGAGTCCCGACCAGAGATGGAAGGGACGCTTTTATTAGATCAAAACCAATCGGTCGGCTCGTCCGGTCCGTTTGCCTTGGTGACTCTGAATAACTTTGGGCTGATCGCACGGTCCTCGTACCGGCGACGCATCTTTCAAATGTCTGCCTTATCAACTGTCGATGGTAGGTTCTGCGCCTACCATGGTTGTAACGGGTAACGGGGAATCAGGGTTCGATTCCGGAGAGGGAGCCTGAGAAACGGCTACCACATCCAAGGAAGGCAGCAGGCGCGCAAATTACCCACTCCCCGGCACGGGGAGGTAGTGACGAAAAATAACGATACGGGACTCATTCCGAGGCCCCGTAATCGGAATGAGTACACTTTAAATCCTTTAACGAGTATCTATTGGAGGGCAAGTCTGGTGCCAGCAGCCGCGGTAATTCCAGCTCCAATAGCGTATATTAAAGTTGTTGCGGTTAAAAAGCTCGTAGTTGGATTTGTGTCCCACGCTGTTTGGTTCACCGCCCGTCGGTGTTTAACTGGCATGTATCGTGGGACGTCCTGCCGGTGGGGCGAGCTGAAGGCGTGCGACGCGCCTCGTGCGTGCTCGTGCGTCCCGAGGCGGACCCCGTTGCAATCCTACCAGGGTGCTCTTGAGTGAGTGTCTCGGTGGGCCGGCACGTTTTACTTTGAACAAATTAGAGTGCTTAAAGCAGGCAAGCCCGCCTGAATACTGTGTGCATGGAATAATGGAATAGGACCTCGGTTCTATTTTGTTGGTTTTCGGAACCCGAGGTAATGATTAATAGGGACAGGCGGGGGCATTCGTATTGCGACGTTAGAGGTGAAATTCTTGGATCGTCGCAAGACGAACAGAAGCGAAAGCATTTGCCAAGTATGTTTTTCATTAATCAAGAACGAAAGTTAGAGGTTCGAAGGCGATCAGATACCCGCCCTAGTTCTAACCATAAACGATGCCAGCCAGCGATCCGCCGCAGTTCCTCCGATGACTCGGCGGGCAGCCTCCGGGAAACCAAAGCTTTTGGGTTCCGGGGGAAGTATGGTTGCAAAGCTGAAACTTAAAGGAATTGACGGAAGGGCACCACCAGGAGTGGAGCCTGCGGCTTAATTTGACTCAACACGGGAAACCTCACCAGGCCCCGGACACCGGAAGGATTGACAGATTGATAGCTCTTTCTTGATTCGGTGGGTGGTGGTGCATGGCCGTTCTTAGTTGGTGGAGCGATTTGTCTGGTTAATTCCGATAACGAACGAGACTCCTAGCCTGCTAACTAGTCGCGTGACATCCTTCGTGCTGTCAGCGATTACTTTTCTTCTTAGAGGGACAGGCGGCTTCTAGCCGCACGAGATTGAGCAATAACAGGTCTGTGATGCCCTTAGATGTTCTGGGCCGCACGCGCGCTACACTGAAGGAATCAGCGTGTCTTCCTAGGCCGAAAGGTCGGGGTAACCCGCTGAACCCTCCTTCGTGCT
>NW_025726778.1:0-46438 GCF_021461395.2 Schistocerca americana
TGTTCCATCGGCATTAGGAGGCCCTGAACGTTACAATTAACTATCATTTATGCGTCGGGTTCGAAAATCTAGACTCACAGGCGAACGACCATAAGGTGCCCGAGGCAGCAATAGACCCTTGGAGACAAGTTGGCTGGAGGACGATGTATTGAATCTCGACGCAATTTGAGAGTTTCATCGTCATTAGGCGGCCCTGAAAATTACAATTAACTATCATTTTTGCGTCGGATTCCAAAATCTAGACTTACAAGAGAACGACCATGAAGTGCCCGAGGCGGCATTAGATCCTTGGAGACAAGTCGGCTGGAGGACGACGTATTGAATCTCGACGCAATTTGAGTGTTCCATCGTCATTACAAGGCCCTGAACGTTACAATTAACTATCATTCTTGCGTCGGATTCGAAAATCTAGACTCACAGGAGAACGACCATAAGGTGCCCGAGGCAGCAATAGACCCTTGGAGACAAGGTCGGCTGGAGGACGATGTATTGGATCGCGAAGCAATTTCAGTCTTCTATCGTCATTAGGAGGCGCTGAACGTTACAATTCACTGTCATTTTTGCGTCGGATTCGAAAATCTAGACTCATAGGAGAAGGACCATGTGGTGCCCGAGGCAGCGATATCCCCTTGGAGACAAGTCGGCTGGAGGCCGATGTATTGAATCTCGACGCAATTTGAGTGTTCCATCGTCATTAGAAGGCCCTGAACGTTACAATTACCTATCATTTTTGCGTCGGATACGAAAATCTAGACTCACAGGAGAACGACCATAAGGTGACCGGGCAGCAATGGACCCTTGGAGACAAGTCGGCTGGAGGACGATGTATTGAATCTCGACGCAATTTGAGAGTTCCATCGTCATTAGGCGGCCCTGAATGTTACAATTAACTATCATTTTGGCGTCGGATTCGTAAATCTAGACTTACAAGAGAACGACCATAAAGTGCCCGAAGGCAGCATTAGAACCTTGGAGACAAGTCGGCTGGAGGACGATGTATTGGATCGCGACGCAATTTGAGTGTTCCATCGTCATTCGGAGGCCCTGAATGTTACAATTAACTATCAGTTTTTCGTCGGATTCGAAAATCTAGACTCACAGCAGATGAACCATTTGGTGCCCGTGGCAGCAATATCCCCTTGGAGACAAATCGGCTGGAGGGACGATGTATTGAATCTCGACGCAATTTGAGTCTTCTATCGTCATTCGGAGGCCCTGAACGTTACAATTCACTATCATTTTTGCGTCGGATTCGAAAATCTAGACTCACAGGAGAAGGATCATATTGTGCCCGAGACTGCAATTTCCCCTTGGAGACAAGTCGGCTGGAGGACGATGTATTGAATCTCGACGCAATTTGAGTGTCCCATCGTCATTAGGAGGCCCTAAACGTTACAATTAAGCTATCATTTTTGCGTCGGATTCGATAATCTAAACTCACAGGAGAACGACCATATGGTGCCCGAGGCAGCAATAGACCCTTGGAGACAAGTCGGCTGGAGGCCGATGTATTGAATCTCGACGCAATTTGAGTGTTCCATCGGCATTAGGAGGCCCTAAACGTTACAATTAAGCTATCATTTTTGCGTCGGATTCGATAATCTAAACTCACAGGAGAACGACCATATGGTGCCCGAGGCAGCATATGGAGACAAGTCGGCTGGAGGCCGATGTATTGAATCTCGACGCAATTTGAGTGTTCCATCGTCATTACAAGGCCCTGAACGTTACAATTCACTATCATTTTTGCGTCGGATTCGAAAATCTAGACTCACAGGAGAAGGACCATGTGGTGCCCGAGGCAGCGATATCCCCTTGGAGACAAGTCGGCTGGAGGCCGATGTATTGAATCTCGACGCAATTTGAGTGTTCCATCGTCATTAGGAGGCGCTGAACGTTACAATTCACTATCATTTTTGCGTCGGATTCGAAAATCTAGACTCACAGGAGAAGGACCATGTGGTGCCCGAGGCAGCGATATCCCCTTGGAGACAAGTCGGCTGGAGGCCGATGTATTGAATCTCGACGCAATTTGAGTGTTCCATCGTCATTAGAAGGCCCTGAACGTTACAATTAACTATCATTTTTGCGTCGGATACGAAAATCTAGACTCACAGGAGAACGACCATAAGGTGCCCGAGGCAGCAATAGACCCTTGGAGACAAGTCGGCTGGAGGCCGATGTATTGAATCTCGACGCAATTTGAGTGTTCCATCGGCATTAGGAGGCCCTGAACGTTACAATTAACTATCATTTATGCGTCGGGTTCGAAAATCTAGACTCTCAGGCGAACGACCATAAGGTGCCCGAGGCAGCAATAGACCCTTGGAGACAAGTTGGCTGGAGGACGATGTATTGAATCTCGACGCAATTTGAGAGTTCCATCGTCATTAGGCGGCCCTGAACGTTACAATTAACTATAATTTTTGCGTCGGATTCCAAAATCTAGACTTACAAGAGAACGACCATGAAGTGCCCGAGGCGGCAATAGATCCTTGGAGACAAGTCGGCTGGAGGACGATGTATTGAATCTCGACGCAATTTGAGTGTTCCATCGTCATTACAAGGCCCTGAACGTTACAATTAACTATCATTCTTGCGTCGGATTCGAAAATCTAGACTCACAGGAGAACGACCATAAGGTGCCCGAGGCAGCAATAGACCCTTGGAGACAAGTCGGCTGGAGGACGATGTATTGGATCGCGAAGCAATTTCAGTCTTCTATCGTCATTAGGAGGCGCTGAACGTTACAATTCACTGTCATTTTTGCGTCGGATTCGAAAATCTAGACTCACAGGAGAAGGACCATGTGGTGCCCGAGGCAGCGATATCCCCTTGGAGACAAGTCGGCTGGAGGCCGATGTATTGAATCTCGACGCAATGTGAGTGTTCCATCGTCATTAGAAGGCCCTGAACGTTGCAATTACCTATCATTTTTGCGTCGGATACGAAAATCTAGACTCACAGGAGAACGACCATAAGGTGACCGGGGCAGCAATGGACCCTTGGAGACAAGTCGGCTGGAGGACGATGTATTGAATCTCGACGCAATTTGAGAGTTCCATCGTCATTAGGCGGCCCTGAATGTTACAATTAACTATCATTTTGGCGTCGGATTCGTAAATCTAGACTTACAAGAGAACGACCATAAAGTGCCCGAGGCAGCATTAGACCCTTGGAGACAAGTCGGCTGGAGGACGATGTATTGGATCGCGACGCAATTTGAGTGTTCCATCGTCATTAGGAGGCCCTGAATGTTACAATTAACTATCAGTTTTTCGTCGGATTCGAAAATCTGGACTCACAGCAGATGAACCATTTGGTGCCCGTGGCAACAATATCCCCTTGGAGACAAATCGGCTGGAGGACGATGTATTCAATCTCGACGCAATTTGAGTCTTCTATCGTCATTAGGAGGCGCTGAACGTTACAGTTCACTATCATTTTTGCGTCGGATTCGAAAATCTAGACTCACAGGAGAAGGATCATATTGTGCCCGAGACAGCAATTTCCCCTTGGAGACAAGTTGGCTGGAGGACGATGTATTGAATCTCGACGCAATTTGAGTGTCCCATCGTCATTAGGAGGCCCTAAACGTTACAATTAAGCTATCATTTTTGCGTCGGATTCGATAATCTAAACTCACGGGAGAACGACCATATGGTGCCCGAGGCAGCAATAGACCCTTGGAGACAAGTCGGCTGGAGGCCGATGTATTGAATCTCGACGCAATTTGAGTGTTCCATCGGCATTAGGAGGCCCTAAACGTTACAATTAAGCTATCATTTTTGCGTCGGATTCGATAATCTAAACTCACAGGAGAACGACCATATGGTGCCCGAGGCAGCATATGGAGACAAGTCGGCTGGAGGCCGATGTATTGAATCTCGACGCAATTTGAGTGTTCCATCGTCATTACAAGGCCCTGAACATTGCAATTCACTATCATTTTTGCGTCGGATTCGAAAATCTAGACTCACAGGAGAAGGACCATGTGGTGCCCGAGGCAGCGATATCCCCTTGGAGACAAGTCGGCTGGAGGCCGATGTATTGAATCTCGACGCAATTTGAGTGTTCCATCGTCATTAGAAGGCCCTGAACGTTACAATTAACTATCATTTTTGCGTCGGATTCGAAAATGTAGACTCGGAGGAGAACGACCATAAGGTGCCCGAGGCAGCAATAGACCCTTGGAGACAAGTCGGCTGGAGGACGATGTATTGAATCTCGACGCAATTTGAGAGTTCCATCGTCATTAGGCGGCCCTGAACGTTACAATTAACTATCATTATTGCGTCGGACTCGAAAATCTAGACTTACAAGAGAACGACCATAAAGTGCCCGAGGCAGCATTAGACTCTTGGAGACAAGTCGGCTGGAGGATGATGTATTGGATCGCGACGCAATTTGAGTGTTCCATCGTCATTAGGAGGCTCTGAATGTTACAATTAACTATCAGTTTTTCGTCGGATTCGAAAATCTAGACTCACAGCAGACGAACCATTTGGTGCCCGAGGCAGCAATATCCCCTTGGAGACAAATCGGCTATGGGACGATGTATTGAATCTCGACGCAATTTGAGTCTTCTATCGTGATTAGGAGGCGCTGAACGTTACAATTCACTATCATTTTTGCGTCGGATTCGAAAATCTAGACTTACAGGAGAAGGATCATATTGTGCCCGAGACAGCAATATCCCCTTGGAGACATGTCGACTGGAGGACGATGTATTGAATCTCGACGCAATTTGAGTGTCCCATCGTCATTAGGAGTCCCTAAACGTTACAATTAACTATCATTTTTGCGTCGGATTCGATAATCTAAACTCACAGGGGAACGACCATACGGTGACCGAGGCAGCTATTGACCCTTGGAGACAAGTCGGTTGGAGGTCGATGTATTGGATCGCGACGCAATTTGAGAGTTCCATCGGCATTAGGAGGCCATGAACGTTACAATTAACTATCATTTTTGCGTTGGATTCGAAAATCTAGACTTACAAGAGAACGACCATAAGGTGCCCGAGACAGCATTAGACCCTTGGAGACAAGTCGGCTGGAGGACGATGTGTTGAATCTCGACGCAATTTGAGTGTCCCATCGTCATTACAAGGCCCTAAACGTTACAATTAACTATCATTTTTGCGTCGGATTTGTTAATCTAAACTCACAGGAGAACGACCACAAGGGGCGCGAGGCAGCAACAGACCCTTGGAGACAAGTCGGCGGGAGGCCGATGTATTGAATCTCGACGCAATTTGAGTGTTCCATCGTCATTACAAGGCCCTGAACGTTACAATTAACTATCATTTTTGCGTCGGTTTCGAAAATCGAGACTCACAGGAGAACGACCATAAGGTGCCCGAGGCAGCAATAGACCCTTGGAGACGAGTCGGCTGGAGGCCGATGTATTGAATCTCGACGCAATTTGAGTGTTCCATCGTCATTAGAAGGCCCTGAACGTTACAATTAACTATCATTTTTGCGTCGGATTCGAAAATCTAGACTTACAAGAGAACGACCATAAAGTGCCCGAGGCAGCATTAGACTCTTGGAGACAAGTCGGCTGGAGGATGATGTATTGGATCGCGACGCAATTTGAGTGTTCCATCGTCATTAGGAGGCCCTGAATGTTACAATTAACTATCAGTTTTTCGTCGGATTCGAAAATCTAGACTCACAGCAGACGAACCATTTGGTGCCCGTCGCAGCAATATCCCCTTGGAGACAAATCGGCTGGAGGACGATGTATTGAATCTCGACGCAATTTGAGTCTTCTATCGTCATTAGGAGGCGCTGAACGTTACAGTTCACTATCATTTTTGCGTCGGATTCGAAAATCTAGACTCACAGGAGAACGACCATAAGGTGCCCGAGGCAGCAATAGACCCTTGGAGACGAGTCGGCTGGAGGCCGATGTATTGAATCTCGACGCAATTTGAGTGTTCCATCGTCATTAGAAGGCCCTGAACGTTACAATTCACTATCATTTTTGCGTCGGATTCGAAAATCTAGACTTACAGGAGAAGGATCATATTGTGCCCGAGACAGCAATATCCCCTCGGAGACAAGTCCACTGGAGGACGATGTATTGAATCTCCACGCAATTTGAGTGTCCCATCGTCATTAGGAGTCCCTAAACGTTACAATTAACCATCATTTTTGCGTCAGATTCGATAATCTAAACTCACAGGGAAACGACCACAAGGGGCGCGAGGCAGCAACAGACCCTTGGAGACAAGTCGGCGGGAGGCCGATGTATTGAATCTCGACGCAATTTGAGTGTTCCATCGTCATTACAAGGCCTGAACGTTACAATTAACTATCATTTTTGCGTCGGATTCGAAAATCTAGACTCACAGGAGAACGACCATAAGGTGCCCGAGGCAGCAATAGACCCTTGGAGACGAGTCGGCTGGAGGCCGATGTATTGAATCTCGACGCAATTTGAGTGTTCCATCGTCATTAGAAGGCCCTGAACGTTACAATTAACTATCATTTTAGCGTCGGATTCGAAAATCTAGACTTACAAGAGAACGACCATAAAGTGCCCGAGGCAGCATTAGACTCTTGGAGACAAGTCGGCTGGAGGATGATGTATTGGATCGCGACGCAATTTGAGTGTTCCATCGTCATTAGGAGGCCCTGAATGTTACAATTAACTATCAGTTTTTCGTCGGATTCGAAAATCTAGACTCACAGCAGACGAACCATTTGGTGCCCGAGGCAGCAATATCCCCTTGGAGACAAATCGGCTGGAGGACGATGTATTGAATCTCGACGCAATTTGAGTCTTCTATCGTGATTAGGAGGCGCTGAACGTTACAATTCACTATCATTTTTGCGTCGGATTCGAAAATCTAGACTTACAGGAGAAGGATCATATTGTGCCCGAGACAGCAATATCCCCTTGGAGACAAGTCGACTGGAGGACGATGTATTGAATCTCGACGCAATTTGAGTGTCCCATCGTCATTAGGAGTCCCTAAACGTTACAATTAACTATCATTTTTGCGTCGGATTCGATAATCTAAACTCACAGGGGAACGACCATACGGTGACCGAGGCAGCTATTGACCCTTGGAGACAAGTCGGTTGGAGGTCGATGTATTGGATCGCGACGCAATTTGAGAATTCCATCGGCATTAGGAGGCCATGAACGTTACAATTAACTATCATTTTTGCGTCGGATTCGAAAATCTAGACTTACAAGAGAACGACCATAAGGTGCCCGAGACAGCATTAGACCCTTGGAGACAAGTCGGCTGGAGGACGATGTGTTGAATCTCGACGCAATTTGAGTGTCCCATCGTCATTACAAGGCCCTAAACGTTACAATTAACTATCATTTTTGCGTCGGATTCGTTAATCTTAACTCACAGGAGAACGACCACAAGGGGCGCGAGGCAGCAACAGACCCTTGGAGACAAGTCGGCGGGAGGCCGATGTATTGAATCTCGACGCAATTTGAGTGTTCCATCGTCATTACAAGGCCCTGAACGTTACAATTAACTATCATTTTTGCGTCGGATTCGAAAATCTAGACTCACAGGAGAACGACCATAAGGTGCCCGAGGCAGCAATAGACCCTTGGAGACGAGTCGGCTGGAGGCCGATGTATTGAATCTCGACGCAATTTGAGTGTTCCATCGTCATTAGAAGGCCCTGAACGTTACAATTAACTATCATTTTTGCGTCGGATTCGAAAATCTAGACTTACAAGAGAACGACCATAAAGTGCCCGAGGCAGCATTAGACTCTTGGAGACAAGTCGGCTGGAGGATGATGTATTGGATCGCGACGCAATTTGAGCGTTCCATCGTCATTAGGAGGCCCTGAATGTTACAATTAACTATCAGTTTTTCGTCGGATTCGAAAATCTAGACTCACAGCAGACGAACCATTTGGTGCCCGTGGCAGCAATATCCCCTTGGAGACAAATCGGCTGGAGGACGATGTATTGAATCTCGACGCAATTTGAGTCTTCTATCGTCATTAGGAGGCGCTGAACGTTACAGTTCACTATCATTTTTGCGTCGGATTCGAAAATCTAGACTCACAGGAGAACGACCATAAGGTGCCCGAGGCAGCAATAGACACTTGGAGACGAGTCGGCTGGAGGCGGATGTATTGAATCTCGACGCAATTTGAGTGTTCCATCGTCATTAGAAGGCCTTGAACGTTACAATTCACTATCATTTTTGCGTCGGATTCGAAAATCTAGACTTACAGGAGAAGGATCATATTGTGCCCGAGACAGCAATATCCCCTTGGAGACAAGTCGACTGGAGGACGATGTATTGAATCTCGACGCAATTTGAGTGTCCCATCGTCATTAGGAGTCCCTAAACGTTACAATTAACTATCATTTTTGCGTCGGATTCGATAATCTAAACTCACAGGAGAACGACCATATGGTGCCCGAGGCAGCAATAGACCCTTGGAGACAAGTCGGCTGGAGGCCGATGTATTGAATCTCGACGCAATTTGAGTGTTCTATCGGCATTACAAGGCCCTGAACGTTACAATTAACTATCATTTTTGCGTCGGATTCGATAATCTAAACTCACAGGAGAACGACCATAAGGTGCCCGAGGCAGCAATAGACCCGTGGAGACAAGTCGGCTGGAGGCCGATGTATTTAATCTCGACGCAATTTGAGTGTTCCATCGTCATTACAAGGCCCTGAACGTTACAATTCACTATCATTTTTGCGTCGGATTCGAAAATCTAGACTCACAGGAGAAGGACCATGTGGTGCCCGAGGCAGCGATATCCCCTTGGCGACAAGTCGGCTGGAGGCCGATGTATTGAATCTCGACGCAATTTGAGTGTTCCATCGTCATTAGAAGGCCCTGAACCTTACAATTAACTATCATTTTTGCGTCGGATTCGAAAATCTAGACTTACAAGACAACGACCATAAAGTGCCCGAGGCAGCATTAGACTCTTGGAGACAAGTCGGCTGGAGGACGATGTATTGGATCGCGACGCAATTTGAGTGTTCCATCGTCATTAGGAGGCCCTGAATGTTACAATTAACTATCAGTTTTTCGTCGGATTCGAAAATCTAGACTCACAGCAGACGAACCATTTGGTGCCCGAGGCAGCAATATCCCCTTGGAGACAAATCGGCTGGAGGACGATGTATTGAATCCCGACGCAATTTGAGTCTTCTATCGTCATTAGGAGTCGCTGAACGTTACAATTCACTATCATTTTTGCGTGGGATTCGAAAATGTAGACTCACAGGAGAAGGATCATATTGTGCCCGAGACAGCAATATCCCCTTGGAGACAAGTCGACTGGAGGACGATGTATTGAATCTCGACGCAATTTGAGTGTCCCATCGTCATTAGGAGGCCCTAAACGTTACAATTAACTATCATTTTTGCGTCGGATTCGATAATCTAAACTCACAGGGGAACGACGATACGGTGACCGAGGCAGCTATTGACCCTTGGAGACAAGTCGGTTGGAGGACGATGTATTGGATCGCGACGCAATTTGAGAGTTCCATCGGCATTAGGAGGCCATGAACGTTACAATTAACTGTCAGTTTTTCGTCGGATTCGAAAATCTAAACTCACAGGAGAACGACCATAAGGTGCCCGAGGAAGCAATAGACCGTTGGAGACAAGTCGGCTGGAGGCCGATGTATTGAATCTCGACGCAATTTGAGTGTTCCATCGTTATTACAAGGCCCTGAACCTTACAATTAACTATCAGTTTCGCGTTGGATTCGAAAATCTACTCACAGGAGAAGTTCATACGGTGCTCGAGACAGCAATATACCCCTTGGAGACAAATCAGCTGGAGGACGATGTATTGAATCTCGACGCAATTTGAGTCTTCTATCGTGATTAGGAGGCGCTGAACGTTACAATTCACTATCATTTTTGCGTCGGATTCGAAAATCTAGACTTACAGGAGAAGGACCATATTGTGCCCGAGACAGCAATATCCCCTTGGAGACAAGTCGACTGGAGGACGATGTATTGAATCTCGACGCAATTTGAGTGTCCCATCGTCATTAGGAGTCCCTAAACGTTACAATTAACTATCATTTTTGCGTCGGATTCGATAATCTAAACTCACAGGGGAACGACCATACGGTGACCGAGGCAGCTATTGACCCTTGGAGACAAGTCGGTTGGAGGTCGATGTATTGGATCGCGACGCAATTTGAGAGTTCCATCGGCATTAGGAGGCCATGAACGTTACAATTAACTATCATTTTTGCGTCGGATTCGAAAATCTAGACTTACAAGAGAACGACCATAAGGTGCCCGAGACAGCATTAGACCCTTGGAGACAAGTCGGCTGGAGGACGATGTATTGAATCTCGACGCAATTTGAGTGTCCCATCGTCATTACAAGGCCCTAAACGTTACAATTAACTATCATTTTTGCGTCGGATTCGATAATCTAAACTCACAGGAGAACGACCACAAGGGGCAGGAGGCACCAATAGACCCTTGGAGACGAGTCGGCTGGAGGCCGATGTATTGAATCTCGACGCAATTTGAGTGTTCCATCGGCATTAGGAGGCCCTGAACGTTACAATTAACTATCATTTTTGCGTCGGATTCGATAATCTAAACTCACAGGGGAACGACGATACGGTGACCGAGGCAGCTATTGAACCTTGGAGACAAGTCGGTTGGAGGACGATGTATTGGATCGCGACGCAATTTGAGAGTTCCATCGGCATTAGGAGGCCATGAACGTTACAATTAACTGTCAGTTTTTCGTCGGATTCGAAAATCTAAACTCACAGGAGAACGACCATAAGGTGCCCGAGGCAGCAATAGACCGTTGGAGACAAGTCGGCTGGAGCCGATGTATTGAATCTCGACGCAATTTGAGTGTTCCATAGTCATTACAAGGCCCTGAACGTTACAATTAACTATCATTTTTGCGTCGGATTCGAAAATCTAGACTTACAAGAGAACGACCATAAGGTGCCCGAGACAGCATTAGACCCTTGGAGACAAGTCGGCTGGAGGACGATGTATTGAATCTCGACGCAATTTGAGTGTCCCATCGTCATTACAAGGCCCTAAACGTTACAATTAACTATCACTTTTGCGTCGGATTCGATAATCTAAACTCACAGGAGAACGACCACAAGGGGCCCGAGGCAGCAACAGACCCTTGGAGACAAGTCGGCGGGAGGCCGATGTATTGAATCTCGACGCAATTTCAGTGTTCCATCGTCATTACAAGGCCTGAACGTTACAATTAACTATCATTTTTGCGTCGGATTCGAAAATCTAGACTCACAGGAGAACGACCATAAGGTGCCCGAGGCAGCAATAGACCCTTGGAGACGAGTCGGCTGGAGGCCGATGTATTGAATCTCGACGCAATTTGAGTGTTCCATCGGCAATAGGAGGCCCTGAATGTTACAATTAACTATCATTTTTTGCGTCGGATTCGATAATATAAACTCACAGGAGAACGACCATAAGGTGCCCGAGGCAGCAATAGACCCGTGGAGACAAGTCGGCTGGAGGCCGATGTATTGAATCTCGACGCAATTTGAGTGTTCCATCGTCATTACAAGGCCCTGAACGTTACAATTAACTATCATTTTTGCGTCGGATTCGAAAATCTAGACTCATAGGAGAAGGACCATGTGGTGCCCGAGGCAGCGATATCCCCTTGGAGACAAGTCGGCTGGAGGCCGATGTATTGAATCTCGACGCAATTTGAGTGTTCCATCGTCATTAGAAGGCCCTGTACGTTACAATTAACTATCATTTTTGCGTCGGATTCGAAAATCTAGACTTACAAGAGAACGACCATAAAGTGCCCGAGGCAGCATTAGAATCTTGGAGACAAGTCGGCTGGAGGACGATGTATTGGATCGCGACGCAATTTGAGTGTTCCATCGTCCTTAGAAGGCCCTGAATGTTACAATTAACTATCAGTTTTTCGTCGGATTCGAAGATCTAGACTCACAGCAGACGAACCATTTGGTGCCCGTGGCAGCAATATCCCCTTGGAGACAAATCGGCTGGAGGACGATGTATTGAATCTCGACGCAATTTGAGTCTTCTATCGTCATTAGGAGGCGCTGAACGTTACAGTTCACTATCATTTTTGCGTCGGATTCGAAAATCTAGACTCACAGGAGAAGGATCATATTGTGCCCGAGACAGCAATTTCCCCTTGGAGACAAGTCGGCTGGAGGACGATGTATTGAATCTCGACGCAATTTGAGTGTCCCATCGTCATTAGGAGGCCCTAAACGTTACAATTAAGCTATCATTTTTGCGTCGGATTCGATAATCTAAACTCACAGGAGAACGACCATATGGTGCCCGAGGCAGCAATAGACCCTTGGAGACATGTCGGCTGGAGGCCGATGTATTGAATCTCGACGCAATTTGAATATTCCATCGGCATTAGGAGGCCCTAAACGTTACAATTAAGCTATCATTTTTGCGTCGGATTCAATAATCTAAACTCACAGGAGAACGACCATATGGTGCCCGAGGCAGCATATGGAGACAAGTCGGCTGGAGGCCGATGTATTGAATCTCGACGCAATTTGAGTGTTCCATCGTCATTACAAGGCCCTGAACGCTACAATTCACTATCATTTTTGCGTCGGATTCGAAAATCTTGACTCACAGGAGAAGGACCATGTGGTGCCCGAGGCAGCGATATCCCCTTGGAGACAAGTCGGCTGGAGGCCGATGTATTGAATCTCTTCGCAATTTGAGTGTTCCATCGTCATTAGAAGGCCCTGAACGTTACAATTAACTATCATTTTTGCGTCGGATTCGAAAATCTAGACTCACAGGAGAACGACCGTAAGGTGCCCGAGGCAGCGATAGACCCTTGGAGACAAGTCGGCTGGAGGACGATGTATTGAATCTCGACGCAATTTGAGAGTTCCATCGTCATTAGGCGGCCCTGAACGTTACAATTAACTATCATTTTTGCGTCGGATTCGAAAATCTAGACTTACAAGAGAACGACCATAAAGTGCCCGAGGCAGCATTAGACCCTTGGAGACAAGTCGGCCGGAGGACGATGTATTGGATCGCGACGCAATATGAGTGTTCCATCGTCATTAGGAGGCCCTGAATGTTACAATTAACTATCAGTTTTTCGTCGGATTCGAAAATCTAGACTCACAGCAGACGAACCGTTTGGTGCCCGAGGCAGCAATATCCCCTTGGAGACAAATCGGCTGGAGGACGATGTATTGAATCTCGACGCAATTTGAGTCTTCTATCGTGATTAGGAGGCGCTGAACGTTACAATTCACTATCATTTTTGCGTCGGATTCGAAAATCTAGACTTACAGGAGAAGGATCATATTGTGCCCGAGACAGCAATATCCCCTTGGAGACAAGGCGACTGGAGGACGATGTATTGAATCTCGACGCAATTTGAGTGTCCCATCGTCATTAGGAGTCCCTAAACGTTACAATTAACTATCATTTTTGCGTCTGATTCGATAATCTAAACTCACAGGGGAACGACCATACGGTGACCGAGGCAGCTATTGACCCTTGGAGACATGTCGGTTGGAGGTCGATGTATTGGATCGCGACGCAACTTGAGAGTTCCATCGGCATTAGGAGGCCATGAACGTTACAATTAACTATCATTTTTGCGTCGGATTCGAAAATCTAGACTTACAAGAGAACGACCATAAGGTGCCCGAGACAGCATTAGACCCTTTTAGACAAGTCGGCTGGAGGACGACGTATTGAATCTCGACGCAATTTGAGTGTCCCATCGTCATTACAAGGCCCTAAACGTTACAATTAACTATCATTTTTGCGTCGGATTCGATAATCTAATCTCACAGGAGAACGACCACAAGATGCGCGAGGCAGCAACAGACCCTTGGAGACAAGTCGGCGGGAGGCCGATGTATTGAATCTCGACGCAATTTGAGTGTTCCATCGTCATTACAAGGCCCTGAACGTTACAATTAACTATCATTTTTGCGTCGGATTCGAAAATCTAGACTCACAGGAGAACGACCATAAGGTGCCCGAGGCAGCAATAGACCCTTGGAGACGAGTCGGCTGGAGGCCGATGTATTGAATCTCGACGAAATTTGAGTGTTCCATCGTCATTAGAAGGCCCTGAACGTTACAATTAACTATCATTTTTGCGTCGGATTCGAAAATCTAGACTTACAAGAGAACGACCATAAAGTGCCCGATGCAGCATTAGACTCTTGGAGACAAGTCGGCTGGAGGATGATGTATTGGATCGCGACGCAATTTGAGTCTTCTATCGTCATTAGGAGGCGCTGAACGTTACAATTCACTATCATTTTTGCGTCGGATTCCAAAATCTAGACTCACAGGAGAAGGACAATGTGGTGCCCGAGGCAGCGATATCCCCTTGGAGACAAGTCGGCTGGAGGCCGATGTATTGAATCTCGACGCAATTTGAGTGTTCCATCGTCATTAGAAGGCCCTGAACATTACAATTAACTATCATTTTTGCGTCGGAAACGAAAATCTAGACTCACAGGAGAACGACCATAAGGTGCCCGAGGCAGCAATAGACCCTTGGAGACAAGTCGGCAGGAGGCCGATGTATTGAATCTCGACGCAATTTGAGTGTTCCATCGGCATTAGGAGGCCCTGAACGTTACTATTAACTATCATTTTTGCGTAGGGTTCGAAAATCTAGACTCACAGGAGAACGACCATAAAGTGCCCGAGGCAGCAATAGACCCTTGGAGACAAGTCGGCTGGAGGACGATGTATTGAATCTCGACGCAATTTGAGAGTTCCATCGTCATTAGGCGGCCCTGAACGTTACAATTAACTATCATTTTTGCGTCGGATTCGAAAATCTAGACTTACAAGAGAACGACCATAAAGTGCCCGAGGCAGCATTAGACCCTTGGAGACAAGTCGGCCGGAGGACGATGTATTGGATCGCGACGCAATATGAGTGTTCCATCGTCATTAGGAGGCCCTGAATGTTACAATTAACTATCAGTTTTTCGTCGGATTCGAAAATCTAGACTCACAGCAGACGAACCGTTTGGTGCCCGAGGCAGCAATATCCCCTTGGAGACAAATCGGCTGGAGGACGATGTATTGAATCTCGACGCAATTTGAGTCTTCTATCGTGATTAGGAGGCGCTGAACGTTACAATTCACTATCATTTTTGCGTCGGATTCGAAAATCTAGACTTACAGGAGAAGGATCATATTGTGCCCGAGACAGCAATATCCCCTTGGAGACAAGGCGACTGGAGGACGATGTATTGAATCTCGACGCAATTTGAGTGTCCCATCGTCATTAGGAGTCCCTAAACGTTACAATTAACTATCATTTTTGCGTCTGATTCGATAATCTAAACTCACAGGGGAACGACCATACGGTGACCGAGGCAGCTATTGACCCTTGGAGACATGTCGGTTGGAGGTCGATGTATTGGATCGCGACGCAACTTGAGAGTTCCATCGGCATTAGGAGGCCATGAACGTTACAATTAACTATCATTTTTGCGTCGGATTCGAAAATCTAGACTTACAAGAGAACGACCATAAGGTGCCCGAGACAGCATTAGACCCTTTTAGACAAGTCGGCTGGAGGACGACGTATTGAATCTCGACGCAATTTGAGTGTCCCATCGTCATTACAAGGCCCTAAACGTTACAATTAACTATCATTTTTGCGTCGGATTCGATAATCTAATCTCACAGGAGAACGACCACAAGATGCGCGAGGCAGCAACAGACCCTTGGAGACAAGTCGGCGGGAGGCCGATGTATTGAATCTCGACGCAATTTGAGTGTTCCATCGTCATTACAAGGCCCTGAACGTTACAATTAACTATCATTTTTGCGTCGGATTCGAAAATCTAGACTCACAGGAGAACGACCATAAGGTGCCCGAGGCAGCAATAGACCCTTGGAGACGAGTCGGCTGGAGGCCGATGTATTGAATCTCGACGAAATTTGAGTGTTCCATCGTCATTAGAAGGCCCTGAACGTTACAATTAACTATCATTTTTGCGTCGGATTCGAAAATCTAGACTTACAAGAGAACGACCATAAAGTGCCCGATGCAGCATTAGACTCTTGGAGACAAGTCGGCTGGAGGATGATGTATTGGATCGCGACGCAATTTGAGTCTTCTATCGTCATTAGGAGGCGCTGAACGTTACAATTCACTATCATTTTTGCGTCGGATTCCAAAATCTAGACTCACAGGAGAAGGACAATGTGGTGCCCGAGGCAGCGATATCCCCTTGGAGACAAGTCGGCTGGAGGCCGATGTATTGAATCTCGACGCAATTTGAGTGTTCCATCGTCATTAGAAGGCCCTGAACATTACAATTAACTATCATTTTTGCGTCGGAAACGAAAATCTAGACTCACAGGAGAACGACCATAAGGTGCCCGAGGCAGCAATAGACCCTTGGAGACAAGTCGGCAGGAGGCCGATGTATTGAATCTCGACGCAATTTGAGTGTTCCATCGGCATTAGGAGGCCCTGAACGTTACTATTAACTATCATTTTTGCGTAGGGTTCGAAAATCTAGACTCACAGGAGAACGACCATAAAGTGCCCGAGGCAGCAATAGACCCTTGGAGACAAGTCGGCTGGAGGACGATGTATTGAATCTCGACGCAATTTGAGAGTTCCATCGTCATTAGGCGGCCCTGAACGTTACAATTAACTATCATTTTTGCGTCGGATTCGAAAATCTAGACTTACAAGAGAACGACCATAAAGTGCCCGAAGCAGCATTAGATCCTTGGAGACAAGTCGGCTGGAGGACGATGTATTGAATCTCGACGCAATTTGAGTGTTCCATCGTCATTACAAGGCCATGAACGTTACAATTAACTATCAGTCTAGCGTCGGATACGAAAATCTAGACTCACAGGAGAACGACCATAAGGTGCCCGGGCAGCAATAGACCCTTGGAGACAAGTCGGTTGGACGACGATGTATTGGATCGCGACGCAAAATGAGTGTTCCATCGTCATTAGGAGGCCCTGAATGTTATAATTAACTATCATTTTTGCGTCGGATTCGATAATCTAAACTCACAGGAGAAAGACCATAAGGTGCCCGAGGCAGCAATAGACCCCTGGAGACAAGTCGGCTGGAGGCCGATGTATTGAATCTCGACGCAATTACAGTGTTCCATCGTCATTACAAGGCCCTGAACGTTACAATTAACTATCATTTTTGCATCGGATACGAAAATCTAGACTCACAGGAGAACGACCATAAGGTGCCCGAGGCAGCAATAGACCCTTGGAGACAAGTCGGCTGGAGGACGATGTATTGGATCGCGACGCAATTTGAGTCTTCTACCGTCATTAGGAGGCGCTGAAAGTTACAATTCACTATCATTTTTGCGTCGGATTCGAAAATCTAGACTCACAGGAGAAGGACCATGTGGTGCCCGAGGCAGCGATATCCCCTTGGAGACAAGTCGGCTGGTGGCCGATGTATTGAATCCTGACGCAATATGAGTGTTCCATCGTCATTAGAAGGCCCTGAACGTTACAATTAACTATCATTTTTGCGTCGGATACGAAAATCTAGACTCACAGGAGAACGACCATAAGGTGCCCGAGGCAGCAATAGACCCTTGGAGACAAGTCGGCTGGAGGCCGATGTATTGAATCTCGACGCAATTTGAGTGTTCCATCGGCATTAGGAGGCCCTGAACGTTACAATTAACTATCATTTATGCGTCGGGTTCGAAAATCTAGACTCACAGGCGAACGACCATAAGGTGCCCGAGGCAGCAATAGACCTTTGGAGACAAGTTGGCTGGAGCACGATGTATTGAATCTCGACGCAATTTGAGAGTTCCATCGTCATTAGGCGGCCCTGAACGTTACAATTAACTATCATTTTTGCGTCGGATTCCAAAATCTAGACTTACAAGAGAACGACCATGAAGTGCTTGAGGCGGCATTAGATCCTTGGAGACAAGTCGGCTGGAGGACGATGTATTGGATCGCGACGCAATTTGAGTGTTCCATCGTCATTAGGAGGCCCTGAAAGTTACAATTAAATATCAGTTTTTCGTCGGATTCGAAAATCTAGACTCACAGCAGACGAACCCTTTGGTGCCCGAGGCAGCAATATCCCCTTGGAGACAAATCGGCTGGAGGACGATGTATTGAATCCCGACGCAATTTGAGTCTTCAATCGTCATTAGGAGGCGCTGAACGTTACAATTCACGATCATTTTTGCGTCGGATTCGAGAATCTAGACTCACAGGAGAAGGATCATATTGTGCCCGAGACAGCAATATCCCCTTGGTGACAAGTCGGCTGGAGGACGATGTATTGAATCTCGACGCAATTTGAGTGTCCGATCGTCATTAGGAGGCCCTAAACGTTACAATTAACTATCATTTTTGCGTCGGATTCGATAATCTAAACTCACAGGGGAACGACCATACGGTGCCCGAGGCAGCTATTGACCCTTGGAGACAAGTCGGTTGGAGGACGATGTATTGAATTTCGACGCAATTTGAGTGTTCCATCGTCATTAGAAGGCCCTGAACGTTACAATTAACTATCATTTTTGCGTCGGATTCGAAAATCTAGACTCACAGGAGAACGACCATAAGGTGCCCGAGGCAGCAATAGACCCTTGGTGACAAGTCGGCTGGAGGCCGATGTATTGAATCTCGACGCAATCTGAGTGTTCCATCGTAATTAGAGGGCCCTGAACGTTACAATTAACTATCATTTTAGCGTCGGATACGAAAATCTAGACTCACATTAGAACGACCATAAGGTGCCCGAGGCAGCAATAGACCCTTGGAGACAAATCGGCTGGAGGACGATTTATTGAATCTCGACGCAATTTGAGAGTTCCATCGTCATTAGGCGGCCCTGAACGTTACAATTAACTATCATTTTGGCGTCGGATTCGTAAATCTAGACTTACAAGAGAACGACCATAAAGTGCCCGAGGCAGCATTAGACCCTTGGAGACAAGTCGGCTGGAGGACGATGTTTGGATCGCGACGCAATTTGAGTGTTCCATCGTCATTAGGAGGCCCTGATTGTTACAATTAACTATCAGTTTTTCTTCGGACTCGAAAATCTAGACTCACAGCAAACGAACCATTTGGTGCCCGAGGCAGCAATATCCCCTTGGAGACAAATCGGCTGAAGGACGATGTATTGAATGCCGACGCATTTTGAGTCTTCTATCGTCATTAGGAGGCGCTGAACGGTACAATTCACTATCATTTTTGCGTCCGATTCGAAAATCTAGACTCACAAGAGAAGGATCATATTGTGCCCGAGACAGCAATAACCCCTTGGAGACAAGTCGGCTGGAGGACGATGTATTGAATCTCGACGCATTTTGAGTGTTCCATCGCCATTAAAAGGCCCTGAACGTTACAATTAACTATCATTTTTGCGTCGGATTCGAAAATCTAGACTCACAGGGGAACGATCATAAGGTGCCCGAGGCAGCAATAGACCCTTGGAGATAAGGTCGACGCAATTTGAGTGTTCCACCGGCATTAGGAGGCCCTGAACGTCAAAATCAACTATCATTTTTCCGTCGGATTCGATAATCTAAACTCACGGGAGAACGACCATAAAGTGTCCGAGGCAGCAATAGACCCTTGGAGACAAGTCGGCTGGAGGAAGATGTATTGGATCGCGACGCAATTTGAGTCTTCTACCGTCATTAGGAGGCGCTGAACGTTACAATTCACTATCATTTTTGCGTCGGATTCGAAAATCTAGACTCACAGGAGAAGGACCATGTGGTGCCCGAGGCAGCGATATCCCCTTGGAGACAAGTCGGCTGGAGGCCGATGTATTGAATCTCGACGCAATTTGAGTGTTCCATCGTCATTAGAAGGCCCTGAACGTTACAATTAACTATCATTTTTTCGTCGGATACGAAAATCTAGACTCACTAGAG
The DNA here is from genome assembly GCF_021461395.2 of Schistocerca americana. Classification (NCBI taxonomy): domain Eukaryota; kingdom Metazoa; phylum Arthropoda; class Insecta; order Orthoptera; family Acrididae; genus Schistocerca; species Schistocerca americana. The sequence continues at coordinate 19,930 of NW_025726778.1, forward strand.
AACGACCATAAGGTGCCCGAGGCAGCAATAGACCCTTGGAGACAAGTCGGCTGGAGGACGATGTATTGAATCTCGACGCAATTTGAGTCTTCTATCGTCATTAGGAGGCGCTGAACGTTACAATTCACTATCATTTTTGCGTCGGATTCGAGAATCTAGACTCACAGGAGAAGGATCATATTGTGCCCGAGACAGCAATATCACCTTGGAGACAAGTCGGCTGGAGGACGATGTATTGAATCTCGACGCAATTTGAGTGTCCGATCGTCATTAGGAGGCCCTAAACGTTACAATTAACTATCATTTTTGCGTCGGATTCGATAATCTAAACTCACAGGGGAACGACCATACGGTGCCCGACGCAGCTATTGACCCTTGGAGACAAGTCGGTTGGACGACGATGTATTGGATCGCGACGCAAAATGAGTGTTCCATCGTCATTAGGAGGCCCTGAATGTTATAATTAACTATCATTTTTGCGTCGGATTCGATAATCTAAACTCACAGGAGAACGACCATAAGGTGCCCGAGGCAGCAATAGACCCCTGGAGACAAGTCGGCTGGAGGCCGATGTATTGAATCTCGACGCAATTACAGTGTTCCATCGTCATTACAAGGCCCTGAACGTTACAATTAACTATCATTTTTGCATCGGATACGAAAATCTAGACTCACAGGAGAACGACCATAAGGTGCCCGAGGCAGAAATAGACCCTTGGAGACAAGTCGGCTGCAGGACGATGTATTGGATCGCGACGCAATTTGAGTCTTCTACCGTCATTAGGAGGCGCTGAACGTTACAATTCACTATCATTTTTGCGTCGGATTCGAAAATCTAGACTCACAGGAGGAGGACCATGTGGTGCCCGAGGCAGCGATATCCCCTTGGAGACAAGTCGGCTGGAGGCCGATGTATTGAATCTCGACGCAATTTGAGTGTTCCATCGTCATTAGAAGGCCCTGAACGTTACAATTAACTATCATTTTTGCGTCGGATACGAAAATCTAGACTCACAGGAGAACGACCATAAGGTGCCCGAGGCAGCAATAGACCCTTGGAGACAAGTCGGCTGGAGGCCGATGTATTGAATCTCGACGCAATTTGATTGTTCCATCGGCATTAGGAGGCCCTGAACGTTACAATTAACTATCATTTACGCGTCGGGTTCGAAAATCTAGACTCACAGGCGAACGACCATAAGGTGCCCGAGGCAGCAATAGACCCTTGGAGACAAGTTGGCTGGAGGACGATGTATTGAATCTCGACGCAATTTGAGAGTTCCATCGTCATTAGGCGGCCCTGAACGTTACAATTAACTATCATTTTTGCGTCGGATTCCAAAATCTAGACTTACAAGAGAACGACCATGAAGTGCCCGAGGCGGCATTAGATCCTTGGAGACAAGTCGGCTGGAGGACGATGTATTGAATCTCGACGCAATTTGAGTGTTCCATCGTCATTACAAGGCCCTGAACGTTACAATTAACTATCATTCTTGCGTCGGATTCGAAAATCTAGACTCACAGGAGAACGACCATAAGGTGCCCGAGGCAGCAATAGACCCTTGGAGACAAGTCGGCTGGAGGACGATGTATTGGATCGCGAAGCAATTTCAGTCTTCTATCGTCATTAGGAGGCGCTGAACGTTACAATTCACTGTCATTTTTGCGTCGGATTCGAAAATCTAGACTCACAGGAGAAGGACCATGTGGTGCCCGAGGCAGCGATATCCCCTTGGAGACAAGTCGGCTGGAGGCCGATGTATTGAATCTCGACGCAATTTGAGTGTTCCATCGTCATTAGAAGGCCCTGAACGTTACAATTAACTATCATTTTTGCGTCGGATACGAAAATCTAGACTCACAGGAGAACGACCATAAGGTGACCGGGCAGCAATGGACCCTTGGAGACAAGTCGGCTGGAGGACGATGTATTGAATCTCGACGCAATTTGAGAGTTCCATCGTCATTAGGCGGCCCTGAATGTTACAATTAACTATCATTTTGGCGTCGGATTCGTAAATCTAGACTTACAAGAGAACGACCGTAAAGTGCCCGAGGCAGCATTAGACCCTTGGAGACAAGTCGGCTGGAGGACGATGTATTGGATCGCGACGCAATTTGAGTGTTCCATCGTCATTAGGAGGCCCTGAATGTTACAATTAACTATCAGTTTTTCGTCGGATTCGAAAATCTAGACTCACAGCAGACGAACCATTTGGTGCCCGAGGCAGCAATATCCCCTTGGAGACAAATCGGCTGGAGGACGATGTATTGAATCCCGACGCAATTTGAGTCTTCTATCGTCATTAGGAGGCGCTGAACGCTACAATTCGCTATCATTTTTGCGTCGGATTCGAAAATCTAGACTCACAGGAGAAGGATCGTATTGTGCCCGAGACAGCAATGTCCCCTTGGAGACAAGTCGGCTGGAGGACGATGTATTGAATCTCGACGCAATTTGAGTGTCCGATCGTCATTAGGAGGCCCTAAACGTTACAATTAACTATCATTTTTGCGTCGGATTCGATAATCTAAACTCACAGGGGAACGACCATAAGGTGCCCGAGGCAGCTATTGACCCTTGGAGACAAGTCGGTTGGACGACGATGTATTGGATCGCGACGCAAAATGAGTGTTCCATCGTCATTAGGAGGCCCTGAATGTTATAATTAACTATCATTTTTGCGTCGGATTCGATAATCTAAACTCACATCAGAACGACCATAAGGTGCCCGAGGCAGCAATAGACCCTTGGAGACAAGTTGGCTGGAGGCCGATGTATTGAATCTCGACGCAATTTGAATGTTCCATCGTCATTACAAGGCCCTGAACGTTACAATTAACTATCATTTTTGCGTCGGATACGAAAATCTAGACTCACAGGAGAACGACCATAAGGTGCCCGAGGCAGCAATAGACCCTTGGAGACAAGTCGGCTGGAGGACGATGTATTGGATCGCGACGCAATTTGAGTCTTCTACCGACATTAGGAGGCACTGAACGTTACAATTCACTATCATTTTTGCGTCGGATTCGAAAATCTAGACTTACAAGAGAACGACCATAAAGTGCCCGAGGCAGCATTAGACCCTTGGAGACAAGTCGGCTGGAGGACGATGTATTGCATCGCGACGCAATTTGAGTGTTCCATCGACATTAGGAGGCCATGAATGTTACAATTAACTATCAGTTTTTCGTCGGATTCGAAAATCTAGACTCACAGCAGACGAACCATTTGGTGCCCGAGGCAGCAATATCCCCTTGGAGACAAGTCGGCTGGAGGACGATGTATTGAATCTCGACGCAATTTGAGTCTTCTATCGTCATTAGGAGGCGCTGAACGTTACAATTCACTATCATTTTTGCGTCGGATTCGAGAATCTAGACTCACAGGAGAAGGATCATATTGTGCCCGAGACAGCAATATCCCCTTGGAGACAAGTCGGCTGGAGGACGATGTATTGAATCTCGACGAAATTTGAGTGTCCGATCGTCATTAGGAGGCCCTAAACGTTACAATTAACTATCATTTTTGCGTCGGATTCGATAATCTAAACTCACAGGGGAACGACCATACGGTGCCCGAGGCAGCTAATGACCCTTGGAGACAAGTCGGTTGGAGGACGATGTATTGAATTTCGACGCAATTTGAGTGTTCCATCGTCATTAGAAGGCCCTGAACGTTACAATTAACTATCATTTTTGCGTCGGATTCGAAAATCTAGACTCACAGGAGAACGACCATAAGGTGCCTGAGGCAGCAATAGACCCTTGGAGACAAGTCGGCTGGAGGACGATGTATTGGATCGCGAAGCAATTTCAGTCTTCTATCGTCATTAGGAGGCGCTGAACGTTACAATTCACTGTCATTTTTGCGTCGGATTCGAAAATCTAGACTCACAGGAGAAGGACCATGTGGTGCCCGAGGCAGCGATATCCCCTTGGAGACAAGTCGGCTGGAGGCCGATGTATTGAATCTCGACGCAATTTGAGTGTTCCATCGTCATTAGAAGGCCCTGAACGTTACAATTAACTATCATTTTTGCGTCGGATACGAAAATCTAGACTCACAGGAGAACGACCATAAGGTGACCGGGCAGCAATGGATCCTTGGAGACAAGTCGGCTGGAGGACGATGTATTGAATCTCGACGCAATTTGAGAGTTCCATCGTCATTAGGCGGCCCTGAATGTTACAATTAACTATCATTTTGGCGTCGGATTCGTAAATCTAGACTTACAAGAGAACGACCATAAAGTGCCCGAGGCAGCATTAGACCCTTGGAGACAAGTCGGCTGGAGGACGATGTATTGGATCGCGACGCAATTTGAGTGTTCCATCGTCATTAGGAGGCCCTGAATGTTACAATTAACTATCAGTTTTTCGTCGGATTCGAAAATCTAGACTCACAGCAGACGAACCATTTGGTGCCCGAGGCAGCAATATCCCCTTGGAGACAAATCGGCTGGAGGACGATGTATTGAATCCCGACGCAATTTGAGTCTTCTATCGTCATTAGGAGGCGCTGAACGCTACAATTAGCTATCATTTTTGCGTCGGATTCGAAAATCTAGACTCACAGGAGAAGGATCGTATCGTGCCCGAGACAGCAATGTCCCCTTGGAGACAAGTCGGCTGGAGGACGATGTATTGAATCTCGACGCAATTTGAGTGTCCGATCGTCATTAGGAGGCCCTAAACGTTACAATTAACTATCATTTTTGCGTCGGATTCGATAATCTAAACTCACAGGGGAACGACCATAAGGTGCCCGAGGCAGCTATTGACCCTTGGAGACAAGTTGGCTGGAGGCCGATGTATTGAATCTCGACGCAATTTGAGTGTTCCATCGTCATTACAAGGCCCTGAACGTTACAATTAACTATCATTTTTGCGTCGGATACGAAAATCTAGACTCACAGGAGAACGACCATAAGGTGCCCGAGGCAGCAATAGACCCTTAAAGACAAATCGGCTGGAGGACGATGTATTGAATCTCGACGCAATTTGAGAGTTCCATCGTCATTAGGCGGCCCTGAACGTTACAATTAACTATCATTTTGGCGTCGGATTCGTAAATCTAGACTTACAAGAGAACGACCATAAAGTGCCCGAGGCAGACAAGTCGGCTGGAGGACGATGTTTGGATCGCGACGCAATTTGAGTGTTCCATCGTCATTAGGAGGCCCTGATTGTTACAATTAACTATCAGTTTTTCGTCGGACTCGAAAATCTAGACTCACAGCAAACGAACCATTTGGTTCCCGAGGCAGCAATATCCCCTTGGAGACAAATCGGCTGGAGGACGATGTATTGAATGCCGACGCATTTTGAGTCCTCTATCGTCATTAGGAGGCGCTGAACGGTACAATTCACTATCATTTTTGCGACGGATTCGAAAATCTAGACTCACAAGAGAAGGATCATATTGTGCCCGAGACAGCAATAACCCCTTGGAGACAAGTCGGCTGGAGGACGATGTATTGAATCTCGACGCAATTTCAGTGTTCCATCGTCATTAAAAGGCCCTGAACGTTACAATTAACTATCATTTTTGCGTCGGATTCGAAAATCTAGACTCACAGGGGAACGATCATAAGGTGCCCGAGACAGCAATAGACCCTTGGAGATAAGGTCGACGCAATTTGAGTGTTCCATCGGCATTAGGAGGCCCTGAACGTCAAAATCAACTATCATTTTTCCGTCGGATTCGATAATCTAAACTCACAGGAGAACGACCATACGGTGCCCGAGGCAGCAACAGACCCTTGGAGACAAGTCGGCTGGAGGACGATGTATTGAATCTCGACGCAATTTGAGTGTTCCATCGTCATTACAAGGCCCTGAACGTTACAATTAACTATCATTTTTGCGTCGGATACGAAAATCTAGACTCACAGGAGAACGACCATAAAGTGTCCGAGGCAGCAATAGACCCTTGGAGACAAGTCGGCTGGAGGACGATGTATTGAATCTCGACGCAATTTGAGTGTTCCATCGTCATTAGAAGGCCCTGAACGTTACAATTAACTATCATTTTTGCGTCGGATTCGAAAATCTAGACTCACAGGAGAACGACCATACGGTGCCCGAGGCAGCAACAGACCCTTGGAGACAAGTCGGCTGGAGGACGATGTATTGAATCTCGACGCAATTTGAGTGTCCGATCGTCATTAGGAGGCCCTAAACGTTACAATTAACTATCATTTTTCGTCGGATACGATAATCTAAACTTACAGGGGAACGACCATACTGTGCCCGAGGCAGCTATTGACCCTTGGAGACAAGTCGGTTGGACGACGATGTATTGGATCGCGACGCAAAATGAGTGTTCCATCGTCATTAGGAGGCCCTGAATGTTATAATTAACTATCATTTTTGCGTCGGATTCGATAATCTAAACTCACAGGAGAACGACCATAAGGAGCCCGAGGCAGCAATAGACCCTTGGAGACAAGTCGGCTGGAGGCCGATGTATTGAATCTCGACGCAATTTGAGTGTTCCATCGTCATTACAAGGCCCTGAACGTTACAATTAACTATCATTTTTGCGTCGGATACGATAATCTAGACTCACAGGAGAACGACCATAAGGTGCCCGAGGCAGCAATAGACCCTTGGAGACAAGTCGGCTGGAGGCCGATGTATTGAATCTCGACGCAATTTGAGTGTTCCATCGGCATTAGGAGGCTCTGAACGTTACAATTAACTATCATTTTTGCGTCGGGTTCGAAAATCTAGACTCACAGGAGAACGACCATAAGGTGCCCGAGGCAGCAATAGACCCTTGGAGACATGTCGGCTGGAGGACGATGTATTGGATCGCGACGCAATTTGAGTCTTCTATCGTCATTAGGAGGCGCTGAACGTTACAATTCACTATCATTTTTGCGTCGGATTCGAAAATCTAGACTCACAGGAGAAGGACCATGTGGTGCCCGAGGCAGAGATATCCCCTTGGAGACAAGTCGGCTGGAGGCCGATGAATTGAATCACGACGCAATTTGAGTGTTCCATCGTCATTAGAAGGCCCTGAACATTACAATTAACTATCATTTTTTCGTCGGATACGAAAATCTAGACTCACAGGAGAACGACCATAAGGTGCCCGAGGCAGCAATAGACCCTTGGAGAGAAGTCGGCAGGAGGCCGATGTATTGAATCTCGACGCAATTTGAGTGTTCCATCGGCATTAGGAGGCCCTGAACGTTACAATTAACTATCATTCTTGCGTCGGGTTCGAAAATCTAGACTCACAGGAGAACGACCATAAGGTGACCGAGGCAGCAATAGACCCTTGGAGACAAGTCGGCTGGAGGACGATGTATTGAATCTCGACGCAATTTGAGAGTTCCATCGTCATTAGGCGGCCCTGAACGTTACAATTAGCTATCATTTTTGCGTCGGATTCGAAAATCTAGACTTACAAGAGAACGACCATAAAGTGCCCGAGGCAGCATTACATCCTTGGAGACATGTCGGCTGGAGGACGATGTATTGAATCTCGACGCAATTTGAGTGTTCCATCGTCATTACAAGGCCCTGAACGTTACAATTAACTATCATTTTTGCGTCGGATTCGAAAATCTAGACTCACAGGAGAACGACCATAAGGTGCCCGAGGCAGCAATAGACCCTTGGAGACAAGTCGGCTGGAGGACGATGTATTGGATCGCGACGAAATTTCAGTCTTCTATCGTCATTAGGAGGCGCTGAACGTTACAATTCACTATCATTTTTGCGTCGGATTCGAAAATCTAGACTCACAGGAGAAGGACCATGTGGTGCCCGAGGCAGCGATATCCCCTTGGAGACAAGTCGGCTGGAGGCCGATGTATTGAATCTCGACGCAATTTGAGTGTTCCATCGTCATTAGAAGGCCCTGAACGTTACAATTAACTATCATTTTTGCGTCGGATTCGAAAATCTAGACTCACAGGGGAACGATCATAAGGTGCCCGAGACAGCAATAGACCCTTGGAGATAAGGTCGACGCAATTTGAGTGTTCCATCGGCATTAGGAGGCCCTGAACGTCAAAATCAACTATCATTTTTCCGTCGGATTCGATAATCTAAACTCACAGGAGAACGACCATACGGTGCCCGAGGCAGCAACAGACCCTTGGAGACAAGTCGGCTGGAGGACGATGTATTGAATCTCGACGCAATTTGAGTGTTCCATCGTCATTACAAGGCCCTGAACGTTACAATTAACTATCATTTTTGCGTCGGATACGAAAATCTAGACTCACAGGAGAACGACCATAAAGTGTCCGAGGCAGCAATAGACCCTTGGAGACAAGTCGGCTGGAGGACGATGTATTGAATCTCGACGCAATTTGAGTGTTCCATCGTCATTAGAAGGCCCTGAACGTTACAATTAACTATCATTTTTGCGTCGGATTCGAAAATCTAGACTCACAGGAGAACGACCATACGGTGCCCGAGGCAGCAACAGACCCTTGGAGACAAGTCGGCTGGAGGACGATGTATTGAATCTCGACGCAATTTGAGTGTCCGATCGTCATTAGGAGGCCCTAAACGTTACAATTAACTATCATTTTTCGTCGGATACGATAATCTAAACTTACAGGGGAACGACCATACTGTGCCCGAGGCAGCTATTGACCCTTGGAGACAAGTCGGTTGGACGACGATGTATTGGATCGCGACGCAAAATGAGTGTTCCATCGTCATTAGGAGGCCCTGAATGTTATAATTAACTATCATTTTTGCGTCGGATTCGATAATCTAAACTCACAGGAGAACGACCATAAGGAGCCCGAGGCAGCAATAGACCCTTGGAGACAAGTCGGCTGGAGGCCGATGTATTGAATCTCGACGCATTTTGAGTGTTCCATCGTCATTACAAGGCCCTGAACGTTACAATTAACTATCATTTTTGCGTCGGATACGATAATCTAGACTCACAGGAGAACGACCATAAGGTGCCCGAGGCAGCAATAGACCCTTGGAGACAAGTCGGCTGGAGGCCGATGTATTGAATCTCGACGCAATTTGAGTGTTCCATCGGCATTAGGAGGCTCTGAACGTTACAATTAACTATCATTTTTGCGTCGGGTTCGAAAATCTAGACTCACAGGAGAACGACCATAAGGTGCCCGAGGCAGCAATAGACCCTTGGAGACATGTCGGCTGGAGGACGATGTATTGGATCGCGACGCAATTTGAGTCTTCTATCGTCATTAGGAGGCGCTGAACGTTACAATTCACTATCATTTTTGCGTCGGATTCGAAAATCTAGACTCACAGGAGAAGGACCATGTGGTGCCCGAGGCAGAGATATCCCCTTGGAGACAAGTCGGCTGGAGGCCGATGAATTGAATCACGACGCAATTTGAGTGTTCCATCGTCATTAGAAGGCCCTGAACATTACAATTAACTATCATTTTTTCGTCGGATACGAAAATCTAGACTCACAGGAGAACGACCATAAGGTGCCCGAGGCAGCAATAGACCCTTGGAGAGAAGTCGGCAGGAGGCCGATGTATTGAATCTCGACGCAATTTGAGTGTTCCATCGGCATTAGGAGGCCCTGAACGTTACAATTAACTATCATTCTTGCGTCGGGTTCGAAAATCTAGACTCACAGGAGAACGACCATAAGGTGACCGAGGCAGCAATAGACCCTTGGAGACAAGTCGGCTGGAGGACGATGTATTGAATCTCGACGCAATTTGAGAGTTCCATCGTCATTAGGCGGCCCTGAACGTTACAATTAGCTATCATTTTTGCGTCGGATTCGAAAATCTAGACTTACAAGAGAACGACCATAAAGTGCCCGAGGCAGCATTACATCCTTGGAGACATGTCGGCTGGAGGACGATGTATTGAATCTCGACGCAATTTGAGTGTTCCATCGTCATTACAAGGCCCTGAACGTTACAATTAACTATCATTTTTGCGTCGGATTCGAAAATCTAGACTCACAGGAGAACGACCATAAGGTGCCCGAGGCAGCAATAGACCCTTGGAGACAAGTCGGCTGGAGGACGATGTATTGGATCGCGACGAAATTTCAGTCTTCTATCGTCATTAGGAGGCGCTGAACGTTACAATTCACTATCATTTTTGCGTCGGATTCGAAAATCTAGACTCACAGGAGAAGGACCATGTGGTGCCCGAGGCAGCGATATCCCCTTGGAGACAAGTCGGCTGGAGGCCGATGTATTGAATCTCGACGCAATTTGAGTGTTCCATCGTCATTAGAAGGCCCTGAACGTTACAATTAACTACCAGTTTTGCGTCGGATTCGAAAATCTAGACTCACAGGAGAAGGATCATATTGTGCCCGAGACAGCAATGTCCCCTTGGAGACAAGTCGGCTGGAGGACGATGTATTGAATCTCGACGCAATTTGAGTGTCCGATCGTCATTAGGAGGCCCTAAACGTTACAATTAACTATCATTTTTGCGTCGGATTCGATAATCTAAACTCACAGGGGAACGACCATAAGGTGCCCGAGGCAGCAATTGACCCTTGGAGACAAGTCGGCTGGAGGCCGATGTATTGAATCTCGACGCAATTACAGTGTTCCATCGTCATTACAAGGCCCTGAACGTTACAATTAACTATCATTTTTGCGTCGGATACGAAAATCTAGACTCACAGGAGAACGACCATAAGTTGCCCGAGGCAGCAATAGACCCTTGGAGACAAGTCGGCTGGAGGTAGATGTATTGGATTGCGACGCAATTTGAGTCTTCTACCGTCATTAGGAGGCGCTGAACGTTACAATTCACTATCATTTTTGCGTCGGATTCGAAAATCTAGACTCACAGGAGAAGGACCATGTGGTGCCCGAGGCAGCGATATCCCCTTGGAGACAAGTCGGCTGGAGGCCGATGTATTGAATCTCGACGCAATTTGAGTGTTCCATCGTCATTAGAAGGCCCTGAACGTTACAATTAACTATCATTTTTGCGTCGGATACGAAAATCTAGACTCACAGGAGAACGACCATAAGGTGCCCGAGGCAGCAATAGACCCTTGGAGACAAGTCGGCTGGAGGCCGATGTATTGAATCTCGACGCAATTACAGTGTTCCATCGGCATTAGGAGGCCCTGAACGTTACAATTAACTATCATTTTTGCGTCGGATACGAAAATCTAGACTCACAGGAGAACGACCATAAGGTGCCCGAGGCAGCAATAGACCCTTGGAGACAAGTCGGCTGGAGGACGATGTATTGGATCGCGACGCAATTTGAGTCTTCTACCGTCATTAGGCGGCCCTGAACGTTACAATTAACTATCATTTTTGCGTCGGATTCGAAAATCTAGACTTACAAGAGAACGACCATGAAGTGCCCGAGGCAGCATTAGATCCTTTGAGACAAGTCGGCTGGAGGTCGATGTATTGAATCTCGACGCAATTTGAGTGTTCCATCGTCATTACAAGGCCCTGAACGTTACAATTAACTATCATTCTTGCGTCGGATTCGAAAATCTAGACTCACAGGAGAACGACCATAAGGTGACCGAGGCAGCAATAGACCCTTGGAGACAAGTCGGCTGGAGGCCGATGTATTGATTCTCGACGCAATTTGAGTGTTCCATCGTCATTACAAGGCCCTGAACGTTACAATTAACTATCATTTTTGCGTCGGATGCGAAAATCTAGACTCACTGGAGAACGACCATAAGGTGCCCGAGGCAGCAATAGACCCTTGGAGACAAGTCGGCTGGAGGACGATGTATTGGATCGCGACGCAATTTGAGTCTTCTACCGTCATTAGGAGGCGCTGAACGTTACAATTTACTATCATTTTTGCGTCGGATTCGAAAATCTAGACTTACAAGAGAACGACCATAAAGTGCCCGAGGCAGCATTAGACCCTTGGAGACAAGTCGGTTGGAGGACGATGTGTTGGATCGCGACGCAAAATGAGTGTTCCATCTTCATTAGGAGGCCCTGAACGTTACAATTAACTATCATTTTTGCGTCGGATTCGATAATCTAAACTCACAGGAGAACGACCATAAGGTGCCCGAGGCAGCAATAGACCCTTGGAGACAAGTCGGCTGGAGGCCGATGTATTGAATTTCGACGCAATTTGAGTGTTCCATCGTCATTAGAAGGCCCTGAACGTTACAATTAACTATCATTTTTGCGTCGGATTCGAAAATCTAGACTCACAGGAGAACGACCATAAGGTGCCCGACGCAGCAATAGACCCTTGGTGACAAGTCGGCTAGAGGCCGATGTATTGAATCTCGACGCAATTTGAGTGTTCCATCGTCATTAGAGGGCCCTGAACGTTACAATTAACTATCATTTTAGCGTCGGATACGAAAATCTAGACTCACAGGAGAACGACCATAAGGTGCCCGAGGCAGCAATATCCCCTTGGAGACTAATCGGCTGGAGGACGATGTATTGAATGCCGACGCATTTTGAGTCTTCTATCGTCATTAGGAGGCGCTGAACGTTACAATTCACTATCATTTTTGCGTCGGATTCGAAAATCTAGACTCACAAGAGAAGGATCATATTGTGCCCGAGACAGCAATAACCCCTTGGAGACAAGTCGGCTGGAGGACGATGTATTGAATCTCGACGCAATTTGAGTGATCCATCGTCATTACAAGGCCCTGAACGTTACAATTAACTATCATTTTTGCGTCGGATTCGAAAATCTAGACTCACAGGAGAACGACCATAAGCTGCCCGAGGCAGCAATAGACCCTTGGAGACAAGTCGGCTGGAGGACGATGTATTGGATCGCGACGCAATTTCAGTCTTCTATCGTCATTAGGAGGCGCTGAACGTTACAATTCACCATCATTTTTGCGTCGGATTCGAAAATCTAGACTCACAGGTGAAGGACCATGTGGTGCCCGAGGCAGCGATATCCCCTTGGAGACAATTCGGCTGGAGGCCGATGTAATGAATCTCGACGCAATTTGAGTGTTCCATCGTCATTAGAAGGCCCTGAACGTTACAATTAACTATCAGTTTTGCGTCGGATACGAAAATCTAGACTCACAGGAGAACGACCATAAGGTGCCCGGGCAGCAATAGACCCTTGGAGACAAGTCGGCTGAGGACGATGTATTGAATCTCGACGCAATTTGAGAGTTCCATCGTCATTAGGCGGCCCTGAACGTTACAATTAACTATCATTTTGGCGTCGGGTTCGAAAATCTAGACTCTCAGGAGAACGACCATAAGGTGCCCGAGGCAGCAATAGACCCTTGGAGACAAGTCGGCTGGAGGACGATGTATTGAATCTCGACGCAATTTGAGAGTTCCATCGTCATTAGGCGGCCCTGAACGTTACAATTAACTATCATTTTTGCGTCGGATTCGAAAATCTAGAGTTACAAGGGAACGACCATGAAGTGCCCGAGGCAGCATTAGATCCTTGGAGACAAGTCGGCTGGAGGTCGATGTATTGAATCTCGACGCAATTTGAGTGTCCCATCGTCATTACAAGGCCCTGAACGTTACAATTAACTATCATTCTTGCGTCGGATTCGAAGATCTAGACTCACAGGAGAACGACCATAAGGTGCCCGAGGCAGCAATAGACCCTTGGAGACAAGTCGGCTGGAGGCCGATGTATTGATTCTCGACGCAATTTGAGTGTTCCATCGTCATTACAAGGCCCTGAACGTTACAATTAACTATCATTTTTGCGTCGGATACGAAAATCTAGACTCACAGGAGAACGACCATAAGGTGCCCGAGGCAGCAATAGACCCTTGGAGACAAGTCGGGTGGAGGACGATGTATTGGATCGCGACGCAATTTGAGTCTTCTACCGTCATTAGGAGGCGCTGAACGTTACAATTCACTATCATTTTTGCGTCGGATTCGAAAATCTAGACTTACAAGAGAACGACCATAAAGTGCCCGAGGCAGCATTAGACCCTTGGAGACAAGTCGGCTGGAGGACGATGTATTGGATCGCGACGCAATTTGAGTGTTCCATCGTCATTAGGAGGCCATGAATGTTACAATTAACTATCAGTTTTTCGTCGGATTCGAAAATCTAGACTCACAGCAGACGAACCATTTAGTGCCCGAGGCAGCAATATCCCCTTGGAGACAAATCGGCTTGAGGACGATGTATTGTCTCCCGACGCAATTTGAGTCTTCTATCGTCATTAGGAGGCGCTGAACGCTACAATTCACTATCATTTGTGCGTCGGATTCGAAAATCTAGACTCACAGGAGAAGGATCATATTGTGCCCGAGACAGCAATGTCCCCTTGGAGACAAGTCGGCTGGAGGACGATGTATTGAATCTCGACGCAATTTGAGTGTCCGATCGTCATTAGGAGGCCCTAAACGTTACAATTAACTATCATTTTTGAGTCGGATTCGATAATCTAAACTCACAGGGGAACGACCATACGGTGCCCGAGGCAGCTATTGACCCTTGGAGACAAGTCGGTTGGACGACGATGTATTGGATCGCGACGCAAAATGAGTGTTCCATCGTCATTAGGAGGCCCTGAATGTTATAATTAACTATCATTTTTGCGTCGGATTCGATAATCTAAACTCACAGGAGAACGACCATAAGGTGCCCGAGGCATCAATAGACCCTTGGAGACAAGTCGGCTGGAGGCCGATGTATTGAATCTCGACGCAATTACAGTGTTCCATCGTCATTACAAGCCCCTGAACGTTACTATTAACTATCATTTTTGCGTCGGATACGAAAATCTAGACTCACAGGAGAACGACCATAAGGTGCCCGAGGCGGCAATAAACCCTTGGAGACTAGTCGGCTGGAGGACGATGTATTGGATCGCGACGCAATTTGAGTCTTCTACCGTCATTAGGAGGCGCTGAACGTTACAATTCACTATCATTTTTGCGTCGGATTCGAAAATCTAGACTCACAGGAGAAGGACCTTGTGGTGCCCGAGGAAGCGATATCCCCTTGGAGACAAGTCGGCTGGAGGCCGATGTATTGAATCTCGACGCAATTTGAGTGTTCCATCGTCATTAGAAGGCCCTGATCGTTACAATTAACTATCATTTTTGCGTCGGATACAAAAATCTAGACTCACAGGAGAACGACCATAAGGTGCCCGAGGCAGCAATAGACCCTTGGAGACAAGTCGGCTGGAGGCCGATGTATTGAATATCGTCGCAATTTGAGTGTTCCATCGGCATTAGGAGGCCCTGAACGTTACAATTAACTATCATTCTTGCGTCGGGTTCGTAAATCTAGACTCACAGGAGAACGACCATAAGGTGCCCGAGGCAGCAATAGGCCCTTGGCGACAAGTCGGCTGGAGGACGATGTATTGAATCTCGACGCAATTTGAGAGTTCCATCGTCATTAGGCGGCCCTGAACGTTACAATTAACTATCATTTTTGCGTCGGATTCGAAAATCTAGACTTACAAGAGAACGACCATGAAGTGCCCGAGGCAGCATTAGATCCTTGGAGACAAGTCGGCTGGAGGACGATGTATTGAATCTCGACGCAATTTGAGTGTTTCATCGTCATTAGAGGGCCCTGAACGTTACAATTAACTATCATTTTAGCGTCGGATACGAAAATCTAGACTCACAGGAGAACGACCATAAGGTGCCCGAGGCAGCAATATCCCCTTGGAGACAAATCGGCTGGAGGACGATGTATTGAATGCCGACGCATTTTGAGTCTTCTATCGTCATTAGGAGGCGCTGAACGTTACAATTCACTATCATTTTTGCGTCGGATTCGAAAATCTAGACTCACAAGAGAAGGATCATATTGTGCCCGAGACAGCAATAACCCCTTGGAGACAAGTCGGCTGGAGGACGATGTATTGAATCTCGACGCAATTTGAGTGTTCCATCGTCATTATAAGGCCCTGAACGTGACAATTAACTATCATTCTTGCGTCGGATTCGAAAATCTAGACTCACAGGAGAACGACCATAAGGTGCCCGAGGCAGCAATAGACCCTTGGAGACAAGTCGGCTGGAGGACGATGTATTGGATCGCGAAGCAATTTCAGTCTTCTATCGTCATTAGGAGGCGCTGAACGTTACAATTCACTGTCATTTTTGCGTCGGATTCGAAAATCTAGACTCACAGGAGAAGGACCATGTGGTGCCCGAGGCAGCGATATCCCCTTGGAGACATTTCGGCTGGAGGCCGATGTATTGGATCGCGACGCAATTTGAGTGTTCCATCGTCATTAGGAGGCCAAGAACGTTACAATTAACTATCATTTTTGCGTCGGATACGAAAATCTAGACTCACAGGAGAACGACCATTTGGTGCCCGAGGCAGCAATAGACCCTTGGAGACAAGTCGGCTGGAGGACGATGTATTGGATCGCGACGCAAATTGAGTCTTCTACCGTCATTAGGAGGCGCTGAACGTTACAATTCACTATCATTTTTGCGTCGGATTCGAAAATTTAGACTTACAAGAGAACGACCATAAAGTGCCCGAGGCAGCATTAGACCCTTGGAGACAAGTCGGCTGGAGGACGATGTATTGGATCGCGACGCAATTTGAGTGTTCCATCGTCATTAGGAGGCCATGAATGTTACAATTAACTATCAGTTTTTCGTCGGATTCGAAAATCTAGACTCACAGCAGACGAACCATTTGGTGCCCGAGGCAGCAATATCCCCTTGGAGACAAGTCGGCTGGAGGACGATGTATTGAATCTCGACGCAATTTGAGTGTCCGATCGTCATTAGGAGGCCCTAAACGTTACAATTAACTATCATTTTTGCGTCGGATACGATAATCTAAACTCACAGGGGAACGCCCATACGGTGCCCGAGGCAGCTATTGACCCTTGGAGAGAAGTCGGTTGGAGGACGATGTGTTGGATCGCGACGCAAAATGAGTGTTCCATCGTCATTAGGAGGCCCTGAACGTTACAATTAACTATCATTTTTGCGTCGGATTCGAGAATCTAGACTCACAGGAGAAGGATCATATTGTGCCCGAGACAGCAATATCCCCTTGGAGACAAGTCGGCTGGAGGACGATGTATTGAATCTCGACGCAATTTGAGTGTCCGATCGTCATTAGGAGGCCCTAAACGTTACAATTAACTATCATTTTTGCGTCGGATACGATAATCTAAACTCACAGGGGAACGCCCATACGGTGCCCGAGGCAGCTATTGACCCTTGGAGAGAAGTCGGTTGCAGGACGATGTGTTGGATCGCGACGCAAAATGAGTGTTCCATCGTCATTAAGAGGCCCTGAACGTTACTATTAACTATCATTTTTGCGTCGGATTCGATAATCTAAACTCACAGGAGAACGACCATAAGGTGCCCGAGGCAGCAATAGACCCTTGGAGACAAGTCGGCTGGAGGCCGATGTATTGAATTTCGACGCAATTTGAGTGTTCCATCGTCATTAGAAGGCCCTGAACGTTACAATTAACTATCATTTTTGCGTCGGATTCGAAAATCTAGACTCACAATAGAAGGATCATATTGTGCCCGAGACAGCAATAACCCCTTGGAGACAAGTCGGCTGGAGGACGATGTATTGAATCTCGACGCAATTTGAGTGATCCATCGTCATTACAAGGCCCTGAACGTTACAATTAACTATCATTCTTGCGTCGGATTCGAAAATCTAGACTCACAGGAGAACGACCATAAGGTGCCCGAGGCAGCAATAGACCCTTGGAGACAAGTCGGCTGGAGGACGATGTATTGAATCTCGACGCAATTTGACAGTTCCATCGTCATTAGGCGGCCCTGAACGTTACAATTAACTATCATTTTTGCGTCGGATTCGAGAATCTAGACTCACAGGAGAAGGATCATATTGTGCCCGAGACAGCAATATCCCCTTGGAGACAAGTCGGCTGGAGGACGATGTATTGAATCTCGACGCAATTTGAGTGTCCGATCGTCATTAGGAGGCCCTAAACGTTACAATTAACTATCATTTTTACGTCGGATACGATAATCTAAACTCACAGGGGAACGACCATACGGTGCCCGAGGCAGCTATTGACCCTTGGAGACAAGTCGGTAGGAGGACGATGTGTTGGATCGCGACGCAAAATGAGTGTTCCATCGTCATTAGGAGGCCCTGAACGTTACAATTAACTATCATTTTTGCGTCGGATTCGATAATCTAAACTCACAGGAGAACGACCATAAGGTGCCCGAGGCAGCAATAGACCCTTGGAGACAAGTCGGCTGGAGGCCGATGTATTGAATTTCGACGCAATTTGAGTGTTCCATCGTCATTAGAAGGCCCTGAACGTTACAATTAACTATCATTTTTGCGTCGGATTCGAAAATCTAGACTCACAGGAGAACGACCATAAGGTGCCCGAGGCAGCAATAGACCCTTGGAGACAAATCGGCTGGAGGACGATGTATTGAATCTCGACGCAATTTGAGAGTTCCATCGTCATTAGGCGGCCCTGAACGTTACAATTAACTATCATTTTGGCGTCGGATTCGTAAATTTAGACTTACAAGAGAACGACCATAAAGTGCCCGAGGCAGCATTAGACCCTTGGAGACACGTCGGCTGGAGGACGATGTTTGGATCGCGACGCAATTTGAGTGTTCCATCGTCATTAGGAGGCCCTGAATGTTACAATTAACTATCAGTTTTTCGTCGGACTCGAAAATCTAGACTCACAGCAAACGAACCATTTGGTGCCCGAGGCAGCAATATCCCCTTGGAGACAAATCGGCTGGAGGACGATGTATTGAATGCCGACGCATTTTGAGTCTTCTATCGTCATTAGGAGGCGCTGAACGTTACAATTCACTATCATTTTTGCGTCGGATTCGAAAATCTAGACTCACAAGAGAAGGATCATATTGTGCCCGAGACAGCAATAACCCCTTGGAGACAAGTCGGCTGGAGGACGATGTATTGAATCTCGACGCAATTTGAGTGTTCCATCGTCATTAGAAGGCCCTGAACGTTACAATTAACTATCATTTTTGCGTCGGATTCGAAAATCTAGACTCACAGGGGAACGATCATAAGGTGCCCGAGGCAGCAATAGACCCTTGGAGACAAGGTCGACGCAATTTGAGTGTTCCATCGGCATTAGGAGGCCCTGAACGTTAAAATTAACTATCATTTTTCCGTCGGATTCGATAATCTAAACTCACAGGAGAACGACCATACGGTGCCCGAGGCAGCAACAGACCCTTGGAGACAAGTCGGCTGGAGGACGATGTACTGAATCTCGACGCAATTTGAGTGTCCGATCGTCATAAGGAGGCCCTAAACGTTACAATTAACTATCATTTTTGCGTCGGATTCGATAATCTAAACTCACAGGGGAACGACCATACGGTGCCCGAGGCAGCTATTGACCCTTGGAGACAAGTCGGTTGGACGACGATGTATTGGATCGCGACTCAAAATGAGTGTTCCATCGTCATTAGGAGGCCCTGAATGTTATAATTAACTATCATTTTTGCATCGGATTCGATAATCTAAACTCACAGGAGAACGACCATAAGGTGCCCGAGGCAGCTATAGACCCTTGGAGACAAGTCGGCTGGAGGCCGATGTATTGAATCTCGACGCAATTTGAGTGTTCCATCGTCATTACAAGGCCCTGAACGTTACAATTAACTATCGTTTTTGCGTCGGATACGAAAATCTAGACTCACAGGAGAACGACCATAAGGTGCCCGAGGCAGCAATAGACCCTTGGAGACAAGTCGGCTGGAGGACGATGTATTGGATCGCGACGCAATTTGAGTCTTCTACCGTCATTAGGAGGCGCTGAACGTTACAATTCATTATCATTTTTGCGTCGGATTCGAAAATCTACACTCACAGGAGAAGGATCATGTGGTGCCCGAGGCAGCGATATCCCCTTGGAGACAAGTCGGCTGGAGGCCGATGTATTGAATCTCGACGCAATTTGAGTGTTCCATCGTCATTAGAAGGCCCTAAACGTTACAATTAACTATCATTTTTGCGTCGGATACGAAAATCTAGACTCACAGGAGAACGACCATAAGGTGCCCGAGGCAGCATTAGACCCTTGGAGACAAGTCGGCTGGAGGACGATGTATTGAATCTCGACGCAATTTGAGTGTTCCATCGTCATTAGAAGGCCCTGAACGTTACAATTAACTATCATTTTTGCGTCGGATTCGAAAATCTAGACTCACAGGGTAACGATCATAAGGTGCCCGAGGCAGCAATAGACCCTTGGAGACAAGTCGGCTGGAGGCTGATGTATTGAATCTCGACGCAATTTGAGTGTTCCATCGGCATTAGGAGGCCCTGAACGTTAAAATTAACTATCATTTTTCCGTCGGATTCGATAATCTAAACTCACAGGAGAACGACCATACGGTGCCCGAGGCAGCAACAGACCCTTGGAGACAAGTCGGCTGGAGGACGATGTATTGAACCTCGACGCAATTTGAGTGTCCGATCGTCATTAGGAGGCCCTAAACGTTACAATTAACTATCATTTTTGCGTCGGATTCGATAATCTAAACTCACAGGGGAACGACCATACGGTGCCCGAGGCAGCAATAGACCCTTGGAGGCAAGTCGGCTGGAGGACGATGTATTGGATCGCGACGCAATTTGAGTCTTCTACCGTCATTAGGAGCGCTGAACGTTACAATTCATTATCATTTTTGCGTCGGATTCGAAAATCTAGACTCACAGGAGAAGGACCATGTGGTGCCCGAGGCAGCGATATCCCCTTGGAGACAAGTCGGCTGGAGGCCGATGTATTGAATCTCGACGCAATTTGAGTGTTCCATCGTCATTAGAAGGCCCTAAACGTTACAATTAACTATCATTTTTGCGTCGGATACGAAAATCTAGACTCACAGGAGAACGACCATAAGGTGCCCGAGGCAGCATTAGACCCTTGGAGACAAGTCGGCTGGAGGACGATGTATTGGATCGCGACGCAATTTGAGTGTTCCATCGTCATTAGGAGGCCCTGAATGTTACAATTAACTATCAGTTTTTCGTCGGATTCGAAAATCTAGACTCACAGCAGACGAACCATTTGGTGCCCGAGGCAGCAATATCCCCATGGAGACAAGTCGGCTGGGAGGACGATGTATTGAATCTCGACGCAATTTGAGTCTTCTATCGTCATTAGGAGGCGCTGAACGTTACAATTCACTATCATTTTTGCGTCGGATTCGAGAATCTAGACTCACAGGAGAAGGATCATATTGTGCCGAGACAGCAATATCCCTTGAAGACAAGTCGGCTGGAGGACGATGTATTGAATCTCGACGCAATTTGAGTGTCCGATCGTCATTAGGAGGCCCTAAACGTTACAATTAACTATCATTTTTGCGTCGGATACGATAATCTAAACTCACAGGGGAACGACCATACGGTGCCCGAGGCAGCTATTCACCCTTGGAGACAAGTCGGTTGGACGACGATGTATTGGATCGCGACGCAAAATGAGTGTTCCATCGTCATTAGGAGGCCCTGAATGTTATAATTAACTATCATTTTTGCGTCGGATACGAAAATCTAAACTCACAGGAGAACGACCATAAGGTGCCCGAGGCAGCAATAGACCCTTGGGAGACAAGTCGGCTGGAGGCCGATGTATTGAATCTGGACGCAATTTGAGTGTTCCATCGTCATTACAAGGCCCTGAACGTTACAATTAACTATCATTTTTGCGTCGGATACGAAAATCTAGACTTACAAGAGAACGACCATAAAGTGCCCGAGGCAGCATTGGACCCTTGGAGACAAGTGGGCTGGAGGACGATGTATTGGATCGCGACGCAATTTGAGGGTTCCATCGTCATTAGGAGGCCCTGAATGTTACAATTAACTATCAGTTTTTCGTCGGATTCGAAAATCTAGACACACAGCAGACGAATCATTTGGTGCCCGAGGCAGCAATATCCCCATGGAGACAAGTCGGCTGGAGGACGATGTATTGAATCTGGACGCAATTTGAGTCTTCTATCGTCATTAGGAGGCGCTGAACGTTACAATTCACTATCATTTTTGCGTCGGATTCGAGAATCTAGACTCACAGGAGAATGATCATATTGTGCCCGAGACAGCAATATCCCCTTGGAGACAAGTCGGGCTTGGAGGGACGATGTATTGAATCTCGACGCAATTTGAGTGTCCGATCGTCATTAGGAGGCCCTAAACGTTACAATTAACTATCATTTTTGCGTCGGATTCGATAATCTAAACTCACAGGGGAACGACCATACGGTGCCCGAGGCAGCTATTGACCCTTGGAGGCAAGTCGGTTGGAGGACGATGTGTTGGATCGCGACGCAAAATGAGTGTTCCATCGTCATTAGGAGGCCCTGAACGTTACAATTAACTATCATTTTTTGGTCGGATTCGATAATCTAAACTCACAGGAGAACGACCATAAGGTGCCCGAGGCAGCAATAGACCCTTGGAGACAAGTCGGCTGGAGGCCGGTGTATTGAATCTCGACCCAATTTGAGTGTTCCATCGTCATTAGAAGGCCCTGAACGTTACAATTAACTATCATTTTTGCGTCGGATTCGAAAATCTAGACTCACAGGAGAACGACTATAAGGTGCCCGAGGCAGCAATAGACCCTTGGTGACAAGTCGGCTGGAGGCCGATGTATTGAATCTCGACGCAATTTGTGTGTTCCATCGTCATTAGAGGGCCCCTGAACGTTACAATTAACTATCATTTTAGCGTCGGATACGAAAATCTAGACTCACAGGAGAACGACCATAAGGTGCCCGAGGCAGCAATATCCCCTTGGAGACAAGTCGGCTGGAGGCCGATGTATTGAATCTCGACGCAATTTGAGTGTTCCATCGTCATAAGAAGGCCCTGAACGTTACAATTAACTATCAGTTTTGCGTCGGATACGAAAATCTAGACTCACAGGAGAACGACCATAAGGTGCCCGGGCAGCAATAGACCCCTTGGAGACAAGTCGGCTGGAGGACGATGTATTGAATCTCGACGCAATTTGAGAGTTCCATCGTCATTAGGCGGCCTGAACGTTACAATTAACTATCATTTTGGCGTCGGATTCGTAAATCTAGACTTACAAGAGAACGACCATAAAGTGCCCGAGGCAGCATTAGACAAGTCGGCTGGAGGACGATGTATTGGATCGCGACGCAATTTGAGTGTTCCATCGTCATTAGGAGGCCCTGAATGTTACAATTAACTATCAGTTTTTCGTCGGATTCGAAAATCTAGACTCACAGCAGACGAACCATTTGGTGCCCGAGGCAGCAATATCCCCTTGGAGACAAATCTGCTTGAGGACGATGTTTTGAATCCCGACGCAATTTGAGTCTTCTATCGTCATTAGGAGGCGCTGAACGCTACAATTCACTATCATTTTTCCGTCGGATTCGAATATCTAGACTCACAGGAGAAGGATCATATTGTGCCCGAGACAGCAATGTCCCCTTGGAGACAAGTCGGCTGGAGGACGATGTATTGAATCTCGTCGCAATTTGAGTGTCCGATCGTCCGTTACAATTAACTATCATTTTTGCGTCGGATTCGATAATCTAAACTCACAGGGGAACAGACCATACGGTGCCCGAGGCAGCTATTGACCCTTGGAGACAAGTCGGTTGGACGACGATGTATTGGATCGCGACGCAATTTGAGTCTTCTACCGTCATTAGGCGGCCCTGAACGTTACAATTAACTATCATTTTTGCGTCGGATTCGAAAATCTAGACTTACAAGAGAACGACCATGAAGTGCCCGAGGCAGCATTAGATCCTTGGAGACAAGTCGGCTGGAGGTCAATGTATTGAATCTCGACGCAATTTGAGTGTTCCATCGTCATTACAAGGCCCTGAACGTTACAATTAACTATCATTCTTGCGTCGGATTCGAAAAATCTAGACTCACAGGAGAACGACCATAAGGTGCCCGAGGCAGCAATAGACCCTTGGAGACAAGTCGGCTGGAGGCCGACGTATTGATTCTCGACGCAATTTGAGTGTTCCATCGTCATTACAAGGCCCTGAAACGTTACAATTAACTATCATTTTTGCGTCGGATACGAAAATCTAGACTCACAGGAGAACGACCATAAGGTGCCCGAGGCAGCAATAGACCCTTGGAGACAAGTCGGCTGGAGGACGATGTATTGGATCGCGACGCAATTTGAGTCTTCTACCGTCGTTAGGCAGGCGCTGAACGTTACAATTCACTATCATTTTTGCGTCGGATTCGAAAATCTAGACTTACAAGAGAACGACCATAAAGTGCCCGAGGCAGCATTAGACCCTTGGAGACAAGTCGATGGAGGACGATGTGTTGGATCGCGACGCAAAATGAGTGTTCCATCTTCATTAGGAGGCCCTGAACGTTACAATTAACTATCATTTTTGCGTCGGATTCGATAATCTAAACTCACAGGAGAACGACCATAAGGTGCCCGAGGCAGCAATAGACCCTTGGAGACAAGTCGGCTGGAGGACGATGTATTGGATCGCGACGCAATTTCAGTCTTCTATCGTCATTAGGAGGCGCTGAACGTTACAATTCACTATCATTTTTGCGTCGGATTCGAAAATCTAGACTCACAAGAGAAGGATCATATTGTGCCCGAGACAGCAATAACCCCTTGGAGACAAGTCGGCTGGAGGACGATGTATTGAATCTCGACGCAATTTGAGTGTTCCATCGTCATTAGAAGGCCCCTAAACGTTACAATTAACTATCATTTTTGCGTCGGATACGAAAATCTAGACTCACAGGAGAACGACCTAAGGTGCCCGAGGCAGCATTAGACCCTTGGAGACAAGTCGGCTGGAGGACGATGTATTGAAATCTCGACGCAATTTGAGTGTTCCATCGTCCATTAGAAGGCCCTGAACGTTACAATTAACTATCATTTTTGCGTCGGATTCGAAAATCTAGACTCACAGGGTAACGATCATAAGGTGCCCGAGGCAGCAATAGACCCTTGGAGACAAGTCGGCTGGAGGCTGATGTATTGGAATCTCGACGCAATTTGAGTGTTCCATCGGCATTAGGAGGCCCTGAACGTTAAAATTAACTATCATTTTTCCGTCGGATTCGATAATCTAAACTCACAGGAGAACGACCATACGGTGCCCGAGGCAGCAACAGACCCTTGGAGACAAGTCGGCTGGAGGACGATGTATTGAACCTCGACGCAATTTGAGTGTCCGATCGTCATTAGGAGGCCCTAAACGTTACAATTAACTATCATTTTTGCGTCGGATTCGATAATCTAAACTCACAGGGGAACGACCATACGGTGCCCGAGGCAGCAATAGACCCTTGGAGCAAGTCGGCTGGAGGACGATGTATTGGATCGCGACGCAATTTGAGTCCTTCTACCGTCATTAGGAGGCGCTGAACGTTACAAATTCATTATCATTTTTGCGTCGGATTCGAAAATCTAGACTCACAGGAGAAGGACCATGTGGTGCCCGAGGCAGCGATATCCCCTTGGAGACAAGTCGGCTGGAGGCCGATGTATTGAATCTCGACGCAATTTGAGTGTTCCATCGTCATTAGAAGGCCCTAAACGTTACAATTAACTATCATTTTTGCGTCGGATACGAAAATCTAGACTCACAGGAGAACGACCATAAGGTGCCCGAGGCAGCATTAGACCCTTGGAGACAAGTCGGCTGGAGGACGATGTATTGGATCGCGACGCAATTTGAGTGTTCCATCGTCATTAGGAGGCCCTGAATGTTACAATTAACTATCAGTTTTTCGTCGGATTCGAAAATCTAGACTCACAGCAGACGAACCATTTGGTGCCCGAGGCAGCAATATCCCCATGGAGACAAGTCGGCTGGAGGACGATGTATTGAATCTCGACGCAATTTGAGTCTTCTATCGTCATTAGGAGGCGCTGAACGTTACAATTCACTATCATTTTTGCGTCGGATTCGAGAATCTAGACTCACAGGAGAAGGATCATATTGTGCCCGAGACAGCAATATCCCCTTGAAGACAAGTCGGCTGGAGGACGATGTATTGAATCTCGACGCAATTTGAGTGTCCGATCGTCATTAGGAGGCCCTAAACGTTACAATTAACTATCATTTTTGCGTCGGATACGATAATCTAAACTCACAGGGGGAACGACCATACGGTGCCCGAGGCAGCTATTCACCCTTGGAGACAAGTCGTTGGACGACGATGTATTGGATCGCGACGCAAAATGAGTGTTCCATCGTCATTAGGAGGCCCTGAATGTTATAATTAACTATCATTTTTGCGTCGGATACGAAAATCTAAACTCACAGGAGAACGACCATAAGGTGCCCGAGGCAGCAATAGACCCCTTGGGAGACAAGTCGGCTGGAGGCCGATGTATTGAATCTGGACGCAATTTGAGTGTTCCATCGTCATTACAAGGCCCTGAACGTTACAATTAACTATCATTTTTGCGTCGGATACGAAAATCTAGACTTACAAGAGAACGACCATAAAGTGCCCGAGGCAGCATTGGACCCTTGGAGACAAGTGGGCTGGAGGACGATGTATTGGATCGCGACGCAATTTGAGGGTTCCATCGTCATTA
>NW_025726779.1:0-46401 GCF_021461395.2 Schistocerca americana
CTGTGAGTCTAGATTTTCGAATCCGACGCAAAAATGATAGTTGATTGTAACGTTCAGGGCCGCCTAATGACGATGGAACTCTCAAATTGCGTCGAGATTCAATACATCGTCCTCCAGCCGACTTGTCTCCAAGGGTCTATTGCTGCATCGGGCACCTTATGGTCGTTCTCCTGTGAGTCTAGATTTTCGAATCCGACGCAAAAATGATAGTGAATTGTAACGTTCAGCGCCTCCTAATGACGATAGAAGACTCAAATTGCGTCGCGATCCAATACATCGTCCTCCAGCCGACTTGTCTCCAAGGGTCTATTGCTGCCTCGGGCACCTTATGGTCGTTCTCCTGTGAGTCTAGATTTTCGAATCCGACGCAAAAATGATAGTTAATTGTAACGTTCAGGGCCTTGTAATGACGATGGAACACTCAAATTGCGTCGAGATTCAATACATCGGCCTCCAGCCGACTTGTCTCCAAGGGTCTATTGCTGCCTCGGGCACCTTATGGTCGTTCTCCTGTGAGTCTAGATTTTCGAACCCGACGCACAAATGATAGTTAATTGTAACGTTCAGGGCCTCCTAATGCCGATCGAACACTCAAATTGCGTCGAGATTCAATACATCGGCCTCCAGCCGACTTGTCTCCAAGGGTCTATTGCTGCCTCGGGCACCTTATTGTCATTCTCCTGTGAGTTTAGATTATCGAATCCGACGCAAAAATGATCGTTAATTATAACGTTCAGGGCCTCCTAATGCCGATGGAACACTCAATTTGCGTCGAGATTCAATACATCGGCCTCCAGCCAACTTGTCTCCAAGGGTCAATTGCTGCCTCGGGCACCTTATGGTCGTTGTCCTGTGAGTCTAGATTTTCGAATCCGACGCAAAAATGATAGTTAATTGTAACGTTCAGGGCCTTCTAATGACGATGGAACACTCAAATTGCGTCGAGATTCAATACATCGGCCTCCAGCCTACTTGACTCCAACGGGATATCGCTGCCTCGGGCACCACATGGTCCTTCTCCTGTGAGTATAGATTTTCGAATCCGACGCAAAAATGATAGTGAATTGTAACGTTCAGCGCCTCCTAATGACGATAGAAGACTCAAATTGCGTCGCGATCCAATACATCGTCCTCCAGCCGACTTGTCTCCAAGGGTCTATTGCTGCCTCGGGCACATTATGGTCGTTCTCCTGTGAGTGTATATTTTCGGATCCGACGCAAAAATGATAGTGAATTGTAACGTTCAGCGCCTCCTAATGACGATAGAAGACTCAAATTGCGTCGCGATCCAATACATCGTCCTCCAGCCGACTTGTCTCCAAGGGTCTATTGCTGCCTCGGGCACCTTATGGTCGTTCTCCTGTGAGTTTAGATTATCGAATCCGACGCAAAAATGATAGTTAATTGTAAGGTTTAGGGCCTCCTAATGACGATGGGACACTCAATTGCGTCGAGATTCAATACATCGTCCTCCAGCCGACTTGTCTCCAAGGGGATATTTCTGTCTCGGGCACAATATGATCCTTCTCCTGTGAGTCTAGATTTTCGAATCCGACGCAAAAATGATAGTGAATTGTAACGTTCAGCGCCTCCTAATGACGATAGAAGACTCAAATTGCGTCGCGATCCAAAACATCGTCCTCCAGCCGACTTGTCTCCAAGGGTCTATTGCTGCCTCGGGCACCTTATGGTCGTTCTCCTGTGAGTCTAGATTATCGAATCCGACGCAAAAATGATAGTTAATTGTAACGTTCAGGGCCTTCTAATGACGATGGAACACTCAAATTGCGTCGAGATACAATACATCGTCCTCCAGCCGACTTGTCTCCAAGGATCTAATGCTGCCTCGGGCACTTTATGGTCGTTCTCTTGTAATTCTAGATTTTCGAATCCGACGCAAAAATGATAGTTAATTGTAACGTTCAGGGCCTCCTAATGCCGATGGAACACTCAAATTTCGTCGAGATTCAATACATCGGCCTCCAGCCGACCTGTCTCCAAGGGTCTATTGCTGCCTCGGGCACCTTATGGTCGTTCTCCTGTGAGTCTAGATTTTCGAACCCGATGCAAAAATGATAGTTAATTGTAACGTTCAGGCCTCCTAATGCCGATGGAACACTCAAATTGCGTCGAGATTCAATACATCGGCCTCCAGCCGACTTGTCTCCAAGGGTCTATTGCTGCATCGGGCACCTTATGGTCGTTGTCCTGTGAGTCTAGATTTTCGAATCCGACGCAAAAATGATAGTTGATTGTAACGTTCAGGGCCGCCTAATGACGATGGAACTCTCAAATTGCGTCGAGATTCAATACATCGTCCTCCAGCCGACTTGTCTCCAAGGGTCTATTGCTGCCTCGGGCACCTTATGGTCGTTCTCCTGTGAGTCTAGATTTTTTAATCCGACGCTAAAATGATAGTTAATTGTAACGTTCAGGGCCTTGTAATGACGATGGAACACTCAAATTGCGTCGACATTCAATACATCGGCCTCCAGCCGACTTGTCTCCAAGGGTCTATTGCTGCCTCGGGCACCTTATGGTCGTTCTCCTGTGAGTTTAGATTATCGAATCCGACGCAAAAATGATAGTTAATTATAACGTTCAGGGCCTCCTAATGCCGATGGAACACTCAAATTGCGTCGAGATTCAATACATCGGCCTCCAGCCTACTTGTCTCCAAGGGGATATCGCTGCCTCGGGCACCACATGGTCCTTCTCCTGTGAGTCTAGATTTTCGAATCCGACGCAAAAATGATAGTTAATTGTAACGTTCAGGGCCTTGTAATGACGATGGAACACTCAAATTGCGTCGAGATTCAATACATCGGCCTCCAGCCGACTCGTCTCCAAGGGTCTATTGCTGCCTCGGGCACCTTATGGTCGTTGTCCTGTGAGTCTAGATTTTCGAATCCGACGCAAAAATGATAGTTAATTGTAACGTTCAGGGCCTTCTAATGACGATGGAACACTCAAATTGCGTCGAGATTCAATACATCGTCCTCCAGCCGACTTGTCTCCAAGGGGATATTTCTGTCTCGGGCACAATATGATCCTTCTCCTGTGAGTCTAGATTTTCGAATCCGACGCAAAAATGATAGTGAATTGTAACGTTCAGCGCCTCCTAATGACGATAGAAGACTCAAATTGCGTCGCGATCCAAAACATCGTCCTCCAGCCGACTTGTCTCCAAGGGTCTATTGCTGCCTCGGGCACCTTATGGTCGTTCTCCTGTGAGTCTAGATTATCGAATCCGACGCAAAAATGATAGTTAATTGTAACGTTCAGGGCCTTCTAATGACGATGGAACACTCAAATTGCGTCGAGATACAATACATCGTCCTCCAGCCGACTTGTCTCCAAGGATCTAATGCTGCCTCGGGCACTTTATGGTCGTTCTCTTGTAATTCTAGATTTTCGAATCCGACGCAAAAATGATAGTTAATTGTAACGTTCAGGGCCGCCTAATGACGATGGAACTCTCAAATTGCGTCGAGATTCAATACATCGTCCTCCAGCCGACTTGTCTCCAAGGGTCTATTGCTGCCTCGGGCACCTTATGGTCGTTCTCCTGTGAGTCTAGATTTTCGAACCCGACGCTAAAATGATAGTTAATTGTAACGTTCAGGGCCTCCTAATGCCGATGGAACACTCAAATTTCGTCGAGATTCAATACATCGGCCTCCAGCCGACCTTTCTCCAAGGGTCTATTGCTGCCTCGGGCACCTTATGGTCGTCCTCCTGTGAGTCTAGATTTTCGAACCCGATGCAAAAATGATAGTTAATTGTAACGTTCAGGGCCTCCTAATGCCGATGGAACACTCAAATTGCGTCGAGATTCAATACATCGGCCTCCAGACGACTTGTCTCCAAGGGTCTATTGCTGCATCGGGCACCTTATGGTCGTTGTCCTGTGAGTCTAGATTTTCGAATCCGACGCAAAAATGATAGTTAATTGTAACGTTCAGGGCCTTCTAATGACGATGGAACACTCAAATTGCGTCGAGATTCAATACATCGGCCTCCAGCCTACTTGTCTCCAAGGGGATATCGCTGCCTCGGGCACCACATGGTCCTTCTCCTGTGAGTCCAGATTTTCGAATCCGTCGCAAAAATGATAGTGAATTGTAACGTTCAGCGCCTCCTAATGACGATAGAAGACTCAAATTGCGTCGCAATCCAATACATCGTCCTCCACCCGACTTGTCTCCAAGGGTCTATTGCTGCCTCGGGCACCTTATGGTCGTCCTCCTGTGAGTCTAGATTTTCGAATCCGACTCAAAAATGATAGTTAATTGTAACGTTCAGGGCCTTCTAATGACGATGGAACACTCAAATTGCGTCGCGATCCAATACATCGTCCTCCAGCCGACTTGTCTCCAAGGGTCTATTGCTGCCTCGGGCACCTTATGGTCGTTCTCCTGTGAGTTTAGATTATCGAATCCGACGCAAAAATGATCGTTAATTATAACGTTCAGGGCCTCCTAATGCCGATGGAACACTCAAATTGCGTCGAGATTCAATACATCGGCCTCCAGCCGACTTGTCTCCAAGGGTCTATTGCTGCCTCGGGCACCTTATGGTCGTTGTCCTGTGAGTCTAGATTTTCGAATCCGACGCAAAAATGATAGTTAATTGTAACGTTCAGGGCCTTCTAATGACGATGGAACACTCAAATTGCGTCGAGAATCAATACATCGGCCTCCAGCCTACTTGTCTCCAACGGGATATCGCTGCCTCGGGCACCACATGGTCCTTCTCCTGTGAGTATAGATTTTCGAATCCGACGCAAAAATGATAGTGAATTGTAACGTTCAGCGCCTCCTAATGACGATAGAGGACTCAAATTGCGTCGCGATCCAATACATCGTCCTCCAGCCGACTTGTCTCCAAGGGTCTATTGCTGCCTCGAGCACATTATGGTCGTTCTCCTGTGAGTCTAGATTTTCGAATCCGACGCAAAAATGATAGTGAATTGTAACGTTCAGCGCCTCCTAATGACGATAGAGGACTCAAATTGCGTCGCGATCCAATACATCGTCCTCCAGCCGACTTGTCTCCAAGGGGATATCGCTGCCTCGGGCACCACATGGTCCTTCTCCTGTGAGTCTAGATTTTCGAATCCGACGCAAAAATGATAGTTAATTGTAACGTTCAGGGCCTTGTAATGACGATGGAACACTCAAATTGCGTCGAGATTCAATACATCGGCCTCCAGCCGACTTGTCTCCAAGGGTCTATTGCTGCCTCGGGCACCTTATGGTCGTTGTCCTGTGAGTCTAGATTTTCGAATCCGACGCAAAAATGATAGTTAATTGTAACGTTCAGGGCCTTCTAATGACGATGGAACACTCAAATTGCGTCGAGATTCAATACATCGTCCTCCAGCCGACTTGTCTC
Source organism: Schistocerca americana (assembly GCF_021461395.2). NCBI lineage: Eukaryota > Metazoa > Arthropoda > Insecta > Orthoptera > Acrididae > Schistocerca > Schistocerca americana. The sequence continues at coordinate 5,398 of NW_025726779.1, forward strand.
CAAGGGTCTATTGCTGCCTCGGTCACCTTATGGTCGTTCTCCTGTGAGTCTAGATTTTCGAACCCGACGCAAAAATGATAGTTAATTGTAACGTTCAGCGCCTCCTAATGACGATAGAGGACTCAAATTGCGTCGCGATCCAATACATCGTCCTCCAGCCGACTTGTCTCCAAGGGTCTAATGCTGCCTCGGGCACCTTATGGTCGTTCTCCTGTGAGATTAGATTTTCGAATCCGACGCAAAAATGATAGTTAATTGTAAGGTTTAGGGCCTCCTAATGACGATGGGACACTCAAATTGCGTCGAGATTCAATACATCGTCCTCCAGCCGACTTGTCTCCAATGGGATATTGCTGTCTCGGGCACAATATGATCCTTCTCCTGTGAGTCTAGATTTACGAATCCGACGCAAAAATGATAGTGAATTGTAACGTTCAGCGCCTCCTAATGACGATAGAAGACTCAAATTGCGTCGCGATCCAATACATCGTCCTCCAGCCGACTTGTCTCCAAGGGTCTATTGCTGCCTCGGGCACCTTATGGTCGTTCTCCTGTGAGTCTAGATTATCGAATCCGACGCAAAAATGATAGTTAATTGTAACGTTCAGGGCCTTCTAATGACGATGGAACACTCAAATTGCGTCGAGATACAATACATCGTCCTCCAGCCGACTTGTCTCCAAGGATCTAATGCTGCCTCGGGCACTTTATGGTCGTTCTCTTGTGATTCTAGATTTTCGAATCCGACGCAAAAATGATAGTTAATTGTAACGTTCAGGGCCTTGTAATGACGATGGAACACTCAAATTGCGTCGAGATTCAATACATCGGCCTCCAGCCGACTTGTCTCCAAGGGTCTATTGCTGCCTCGGGCACCTTATGGTCGTTCTCCGGTGAGTCTAGATTTTCGAACCCGACGCAAAAATGATAGTTAATTGTAACGTTCAGGGCCTCCTAATGCCGATGGAACACTCAAATTGCGTCGAGATTCAATACATCGGCCTCCAGCCGACTTGTCTCCAAGGGTCTATTGCTGCCTCGGGCACCTTATGGTCGTTCTCCTGTGAGTTTAGATTATCGAATCCGACGCAAAAATGATCGTTAATTATAACGCTCAGGGCCTCCTAATGCCGATGGAACACTCAAATTGCGTCGAGATTCAATACATCGGCCTCCAGCCGACTTGTCTCCAAGGGTCTATTGCTGCCTCGGGCACCTTATGGTCGTTGTCCTGTGAGTCTAGATTTTCGAATCCGACGCAAAAATGATAGTTAATTGTAACGTTCAGGGCCTTCTAATGACGATGGAACACTCAAATTGCGTCGAGATCAATACATCGGCCTCCAGCCTACTTGTTTCCAAGGGGATATCGCTGCCTCGGGCACCACATGGTCCTTCTCCTGTGAGTATAGATTTTCGAATCCGACGCAAAAATGATAGTGAATTGTAACGTTCAGCGCCTCCTAATGACGATAGAAGACTCAAATTGCGTCGCGATCCAATACATCGTCCTCCAGCCGACTTGTCTCCAAGGGTCTATTGCTGCCTCGGGCACCTTATGGTCGTTCTCCTGTGAGTCTAGATTTTCGAATCCGACGCAAAAATGATAGTTAATTGTAACGTTCAGGGCCTTGTAATGACGATGGAACACTCAAATTGCGTCGAGATTCAATACATCGGCCTCCAGCCGACTTGTCTCCAAGGGTCTATTGCTGCCTCGGGCACCTTATGGTCGTTGTCCTGTGAGTCTAGATTTTCGAATCCGACGCAAAAATGATAGTTAATTGTAACGTTCAGGGCCTTCTAATGACGATGGAACACTCAAATTGCGTCGAGATTCAATACATCGTCCTCCAGCCGACTTGTCTCCAAGGGTCTATTGCTGCCTCGGGCACCTTATGGTCGTTCTCCTGTGAGTTTAGATTATCGAATCCGACGCAAAAATGATAGTTAATTATAACGTTCAGGGCCTCCTAATGCCGATGGAACACTCAAATTGCGTCGAGATTCAATACATCGTCCTCCAGCCGACTTGTCTCCAAGGGTCTATTGCTGCCTCGGGCACCTTATGGTCGTTCTCCTGTGAGTTTAGATTATCGAATCCGACGCAAAAATAATAGTGAATTGTAACGTTCAGCGCCTCCTAATGACGATGGGACACTCAAATTGCGTCGAGATTCAATACATCGTCCTCCAGCCGACTTGTCTCCAAGGGGATATTGCTGTCTCGGGCACAATGTGATCCTTCTCCTGTGAGTCTAGATTTTCGAATCCGACGCAAAAATGATAGTGAATTGTAACGTTCAGCGCCTCCTAATGACGATAGAAGACTCAAATTGCGTCGCGATCCAATACATCGTCCTCCAGCCGACTTGTCTCCAAGGGTCTATCGCTGCCTCGGGCACCTTATGGTAGTTCTCCTGTGAGTCTAGATTTTCGAATCCGACGCAAAAATGATAGTTAATTGTAACGTTCAGGGCCTTCTAATGACGATGGAACACTCAAATTGCGTCGAGATACAATACATCGTCCTCCAGCCGACTTGTCTCCAAGGATCTAATGCTGCCTCGGGCACTTTATGGTCGTTCTCTTGTAATTCTAGATTTTCGAATCCGACGGAAAAATGATAGTTAATTGTATCGTTCAGGGCCGCCTAATGACGATGGAACTCTCAAATTGCGTCGAGATTCAATACATCGTCCTCCAGCCGACTTGTCTCCAAGGGTCTGTTGCTGCCTCGGGCACCTTATGGTCGTTCTCCTGTGAGTCTAGATTTTCGAACCCGACGCTAAAATGATAGTTAATTGTAACGTTCAGGGCCTCCTAATGCCGATGGAACACTCAAATTGCGTCGCGATCCAATACATCGTCCTCCAGCCGACTTGTCTCCAAGGGTCTATTGCTGCCTCGGGCACATTATGGTCGTTCTCCTGTGAGTCTAGATTTTCGAATCCGACGCAAAAATGATAGTGAATTGTAACGTTCAGCGACTCCTAATGACGATAGAAGACTCAAATTGCGTCGCGATCCAATACATCGTCCTCCAGCCGACTTGTCTCCAAGGGTCTATTGCTGCCTCGGGCACCTTATGGTCGTTTTCCTGTGAGTTTAGATTATCGAATCCGACGCAAAAATGATAGTTAATTGTAAGGTTTAGGGCCTCCTAATGACGATGGGACACTCAAATTGCGTCGAGATTCAATACATCGTCCTCCAGCCGACTTGTCTCCAAGGGGATATTGCTGTCTCGGGCACAATATGATCCTTCTCCTGTGAGTCTAGATTTTCGAATCCGACGCAAAAATGATAGTGAATTGTAACGTTCAGCGCCTCCTAATGACGATAGAAGACTCAAATTGCGTCGCGATCCAATACATCGTCCTCCAGCCGACTTGTCTCCAAGGGTCTATTGCTGCCTCGGGCACCTATGGTCGTTCTCCTGTGAGTCTAGATTTTCGATCCGACGCAAAAATGATAGTTAATTGTAACGTTCAGGGCCTTCTAATGTCGATGGAACACTCAAATTGCGTCGAGATACAATACATCGTCCTCCAGCCGACTTGTCTCCAAGGATCTAATGCTGCCTCGGGCACTTTATGGTCGTTCTCTTGTAATTCTAGATTTTCGAATCCGACGCAAAAATGATAGTTAATTGTAACGTTCAGGGCCGCCTAATGACGATGGAACTCTCAAATTGCGTCGAGATTCAATACATCGGCTCCAGCCGACTTGTCTCCAAGGGTCTAATGCTGCCTCGGGCACCTTATGGTCGTTCTCCTGTGAGTTTAGATTATCGAATCCGACGCAAAAATGATTGTGAATTGTAACGTTCAGCGCTCCTAATGACGATAGAAGACTCAAATTGCGTCGCGATCCAATACATCGTCCTCCAGCCGTCTTGTCTCCAGGGTCTATTGCTGCCTCGGGCACCTTATGGTCGTTTTCCTGTGAGTTTAGATTATCGAATCCGACGCAAAAATGATAGTTAATTGTAAGGTTTAGGGCCTCCTAATGACGATGGGACACTCAAATTGCGTCGAGATTCAATACATCGTCCTCCAGCCGACTTGTCTCCAAGGGGATATTGCTGTCTCGGCACAATATGATCCTTCTCTGTGAGTCTAGATTTTCGAATCCGACGCAAAATGATAGTGAATTGTAACGTTCAGCGCCTCCTAATGACGATAGAAGACTCAAATTGCGTCGCGATCCAATACATCGTCCTCCAGCCGACTTGTCTCCAAGGGTCTATTGCTGCCTCGGGCACCTTATGGTCGTTCTCCTGTGAGTCTAGATTTTCGAATCCGACGCAAAAATGATAGTTAATTGTAACGTTCAGGGCCTTCTAATGACGATGGAACACTCAAATTGCGTCGAGATACAATACATCGTCCTCCAGCCGACTTGTCTCCAAGGATCTAATGCTGCCTCGGGCACTTTATGGTCGTTCTCTTGTAATTCTAGATTTTCGAATCCGACGCAAAAATGATAGTTAATTGTAACGTTAAGGGCCGCCTAATGACGATGGAACTCTCAAATTGCGTCGAGATTCAATACATCGTCCTCCAGCCGACTTGTCTCCAAGGGTCTATTGCTGCCTCGGGCACCTTATGGTCGTTCTCCTGTGAGTCTAGATTTTCGAACCCGACGCTAAAATGATAGTTAATTGTAACGTTCAGGGCCTCCTAATGCCGATGGAACACTCAAATTGCGTCGAGATTCAATACATCGGCCTCCAGCCGATTTGTCTCCAAGGGTCTATTGCTGCCTCGGGCACCTTATGGTCGTTCTCCTGTGAGTCTAGATTTTCGAACCCGACGCAAAAATGATAGTTAATTGTAACGATCAGGGCCTCCTAATGCCGATGGAACACTCAAATTGCGTCGAGATTCAATACATCGGCCTCCAGCCGACTTGTCTCCAAGGGTCTATTGCTGCCTCGGGCACCTTATGGTCGTTCTCCTGTGAGTTTAGATTATCGAATCCGACGCAAAAATGATAATTATAACGTTCAGGGCCTCCTAATGCCGATGGAACACTCAAATTGCGTCGAGATTCAATACATCGTCCTCCAGCCGACTTGTCTCCAAGGGTCTATTGCTGCCTCGGGCACCTTATGGTCGTTCTCCTGTGAGTTTAGATTATCGAATCCGACGCAAAAATGATAGTGAATTGTAACGTTCAGCGCCTCCTAATGACGATAGAAGACTCAAATTGCGTCGCGATCCAATACATCGTCCTCCAGCCGACTTGTCTCCAAGGGTCTATTGCTGCCTCGGGCACCTTATGGTCGTTTTCCTGTGAGTTTAGATTATCGAATCCGACGCAAAAATGATAGTTAATTGTAAGGTTTAGGGCCTCCTAATGACGATGGGACACTCAAATTGCGTCGAGATTCAATACATCGTCCTCCAGCCGACTTGTCTCCAAGGGGATATTGCTGTCTCGGGCACAATATGATCCTTCTCCTGTGAGTCTAGATTTTCGAATCCGACGCAAAAATGATAGTGAATTGTAACGTTCAGCGCCTCCTAATGACGATAGAAGACTCAAATTGCGTCGCGATCCAATACATCGTCCTCCAGCCGACTTGTCTCCAAGGGTCTATTGCTGCCTCGGGCACCTTATGGTCGTTCTCCTGTGAGTCTAGATTTTCGAATCCGACGCAAAAATGATAGTTAATTGTAACGTTCAGGGCCTTCTAATGACGATGGAACACTCAAATTGCGTCGAGATACAATACATCGTCCTCCAGCCGACTTGTCTCCAAGGATCTAATGCTGCCTCGGGCACTTTATGGTCGTTCTCTTGTAATTCTAGATTTTCGAATCCGACGCAAAAATGATAGTTAATTGTAACGTTCAGGGCCGCCTAATGACGATGGAACTCTCAAATTGCGTCGAGATTCAATACATCGTCCTCCAGCCGACTTGTCTCCAAGGGTCTATTGCTGCCTCGGGCACCTTATGGTCGTTCTCCTGTGAGTCTAGATTTTCGAACCCGACGCTAAAATGATAGTTAATTGTAACGTTCAGGGCCTCCTAATGCCGATGGAACACTCAAATTGCGTCGAGATTCAATACATCGGCCTCCAGCCGATTTGTCTCCAAGGGTCTATTGCTGCCTCGGGCACCTTATGGTCGTTCTCCTGTGAGTCTAGATTTTCGAACCCGACGCAAAAATGATAGTTAATTGTAACGATCAGGGCCTCCTAATGCCGATGGAACACTCAAATTGCGTCGAGATTCAATACATCGGCCTCCAGCCGACTTGTCTCCAAGGGTCTATTGCTGCCTCGGGCACCTTATGGTCGGTCGTTCTCCTGTGAGTTTAGATTATCGAATCCGACGCAAAAATGATAATTATAACGTTCAGGGCCTCCTAATGCCGATGGAACACTCAAATTGCGTCGAGATTCAATACATCGTCCTCCAGCCGACTTGTCTCCAAGGGTCTAATGCAGCCTCGGGCACCTTATGGTCGTTCTCCTGTGAGTTTAGATTATCGAATCCGACGCAAAAATGATAGTGAATTGTAACGTTCAGCGCCTCCTAATGACGATAGAAGACTCAAATTGCGTCGCGATCCAATACATCGTCCTCCAGCCGATTTGTCTCCAAGGGTCTATTGCTGCATCGGGCACCTTATGGTCGTTCTCCTGTGAGTCTAGATTTTCGAATCCGACGGAAAAATGATAGTTAATTGTAACGTTCAGGGCCTTGTAATGACGATGGAACACTCAAATTGCGTCGAGATTCAATACATCGGCCTCCAGCCGACTTGTCTCCAAGGGTCTATTGCTGCCTCGGGCACCTTATGGTCGTTCTCCTGTGAGTTTAGATTATCGAATCCGACGCAAAAATGATAATTATAACGTTCAGGGCCTCCTAATGCCGATGGAACACTCAAATTGCGTCGAGATTCAATACATCGTCCTCCAGCCGACTTGTCTCCAAGGGTCTATTGCTGCCTCGGGCACATTATGGTCGTTCTCCTGTGAGTCTAGATTTTCGAATCCGACGCAAAAATGATAATGAATTGTAACGTTCAGCGCCTCCTAATGACGATAGAAGACTCAAATTGCGTCGCGATCCAATACATCGTCCTCCAGCCGATTTGTCTCCAAGGGTCTATTGCTGCATCGGGCACCTTATGGTCGTTCTCCTGTGAGTCTAGATTTTCGAATCCGACGGAAAAATGATAGTTAATTGTAACGTTCAGGGCCTTGTAATGACGATGGAACACTCAAATTGCGTCGAGATTCAATACATCGTCCTCCAGCCGACTTGTCTCCAAGGGTCTATTGCTGCCTCGGGCACCTTATGGTCGTTCTCCTGTGAGTTTAGATTATCGAATCCGACGCAAAAATGATAGTTAATTATAACGTTCAGGGCCTCCTAATGCCGATGGAACACTCAAATTGCGTCGAGATTCAATACATCGTCCTCCAGCCGACTTGTCTCCAAGGGTCTATTGCTGCCTCGGGCACCTTATGGTCGTTCTCCTGTGAGTTTAGATTATCGAATCCGACGCAAAAATGATAGTGAATTGTAACGTTCAGCGCCTCCTAATGACGATAGAAGACTCAAATTGCGTCGCGATCCAATACATCGTCCTCCAGCCGACTTGTCTCCAAGGGTCTATTGCTGCCTCGGGCACATTATGGTCGTTCTCCTGTGAGTCTAGATTTTCGAATCCGACGCAAAAATGATAGTGAATTGTAACGTTCAGCGCCTCCTAATGACGATAGAAGACTCAAATTGCGTCGCGATCCAATACATCGTCCTCCAGCCGACTTGTCTCCAAGGGTCTATTGCTGCCTCGGGCACCTTATGGTCGTTTTCCTGTGAGTTTAGATTATCGAATCCGACGCAAAAATGATAGTTAATTGTAAGGTTTAGGGCCTCCTAATGACGATGGGACACTCAAATTGCGTCGAGATTCAATACATCGTCCTCCAGCCGACTTGTCTCCAAGGGGATATTGCTGTCTCGGGCACAATATGATCCTTCTCCTGTGAGTCTAGATTTTCGAATCCGACGCAAAAATGATAGTGAATTGTAACGTTCAGCGCCTCCTAATGACGATAGAAGACTCAAATTGCGTCGCGATCCAATACATCGTCCTCCAGCCGACTTGTCTCCAAGGGTCTATTGCTGCCTCGGGCACCTTATGGTCGTTCTCCTGTGAGTCTAGATTTTCGAATCCGACGCAAAAATGATAGTTAATTGTAACGTTCAGGGCCTTCTAATGACGATGGAACACTCAAATTGCGTCGAGATACAATACATCGTCCTCCAGCCGACTTGACTCCAAGGATCTAATGCTGCCTCGGGCACTTTATGGTCGTTCTCTTGTAATTCTAGATTTTCGAATCCGACGCAAAAATGATAGTTAATTGTAACGTTCAGGGCCGCCTAATGACGATGGAACTCTCAAATTGCGTCGAGATTCAATACATCGGCCTCCAGCCGACTTGTCTCCAAGGGTCTAATGCTGCCTCGGGCACCTTATGGTCGTTCTCCTGTGAGTTTAGATTATCGAATCCGACGCAAAAATGATAGTGAATTGTAACGTTCAGCGCCTCCTAATGACGATAGAAGACTCAAATTGCGTCGCGATCCAATACATTGTCCTCCAGCCGACTTGTCTCCAAGGGTCTATTGCTGCCTCGGGCACCTTATGGTCGTTTTCCTGTGAGTTTAGATTATCGAATCCGACGCAAAAATGATAGTTAATTGTAAGGTTTAGGGCCTCCTAATGACGATGGGACACTCAAATTGCGTCGAGATTCAATACATCGTCCTCCAGCCGACTTGTCTCCAAGGGGATATTGCTGTCTCGGGCACAATATGATCCTTCTCCTGTGAGTCTAGATTTTCGAATCCGACGCAAAAATGATAGTGAATTGTAACGTTCAGCGCCACCTAATGACGATAGAAGACTCAAATTGCGTCGCGATCCAATACATCGTCCTCCAGCCGACTTGTCTCCAAGGGTCTATTGCTGCCTCGGGCACCTTATGGTCGTTCTCCTGTGAGTCTAGATTTTCGAATCCGACGCAAAAATGATAGTTAATTGTAACGTTCAGGGCCTTCTAATGACGATGGAACACTCAAATTGCGTCGAGATACAATACATCGTCCTCCAGCCGACTTGTCTCCAAGGATCTAATGCTGCCTCGGGCACTTTATGGTCGTTCTCTTGTAATTCTAGATTTTCGAATCCGACGCAAAAATGATAGTTAATTGTAACGTTCAGGGCCGCCTAATGACGATGGAACTCTCAAATTGCGTCGAGATTCAATACATCGTCCTCCAGCCGACTTGTCTCCAAGGGTCTATTGCTGCCTCGGGCACCTTATGGTCGTTCTCCTGTGAGTCTAGATTTTCGAACCCGACGCTAAAATGATAGTTAATTGTAACGTTCAGGGCCTCCTAATGCCGATGGAACACTCAAATTGCGTCGAGATTCAATACATCGGCCTCCAGCCGATTTGTCTCCAAGGGTCTATTGCTGCCTCGGGCACCTTATGGTCGTTCTCCTGTGAGTCTAGATTTTCGAACCCGACGCAAAAATGATAGTTAATTGTAACGATCAGGGCCTCCTAATGCCGATGGAACACTCAAATTGCGTCGAGATTCAATACATCGGCCTCCAGCCGACTTGTCTCCAAGGGTCTATTGCTGCCTCGGGCACCTTATGGTCGTTCTCCTGTGAGTTTAGATTATCGAATCCGACGCAAAAATGATAATTATAACGTTCAGGGCCTCCTAATGCCGATGGAACACTCAAATTGCGTCGAGATTCAATACATCGTCCTCCAGCCGACTTGTCTCCAAGGGTCTATTGCTGCCTCGGGCACCTTATGGTCGTTCTCCTGTGAGTTTAGATTATCGAATCCGACGCAAAAATGATAGTGAATTGTAACGTTCAGCGCCTCCTAATGACGATAGAAGACTCAAATTGCGTCGCGATCCAATACATCGTCCTCCAGCCGACTTGTCTCCAAGGGTCTATTGCTGCCTCGGGCACCTTATGGTCGTTTTCCTGTGAGTTTAGATTATCGAATCCGACGCAAAAATGATAGTTAATTGTAAGGTTTAGGGCCTCCTAATGACGATGGGACACTCAAATTGCGTCGAGATTCACTACATCGTCCTCCAGCCGACTTGTCTCCAAGGGGATATTGCTGTCTCGGGCACAATATGATCCTTCTCCTGTGAGTCTAGATTTTCGAATCCGACGCAAAAATGATAGTGAATTGTAACGTTCAGCGCCTCCTAATGACGATAGAAGACTCAAATTGCGTCGCGATCCAATACATCGTCCTCCAGCCGACTTGTCTCCAAGGGTCTATTGCTGCCTCGGGCACCTTATGGTCGTTCTCCTGTGAGTCTAGATTTTCGAATCCGACGCAAAAATGATAGTTAATTGTAACGTTCAGGGCCTTCTAATGACGATGGAACACTCAAATTGCGTCGAGATACAATACATCGTCCTCCAGCCGACTTGTCTCCAAGGATCTAATGCTGCCTCGGGCACTTTATGGTCGTTCTCTTGTAATTCTAGATTTTCGAATCCGACGCAAAAATGATAGTTAATTGTAACGTTCAGGGCTGCCTAATGACGATGGAACTCTCAAATTGCGTCGAGATTCAATACATCGTCCTCCAGCCGACTTGTCTCCAAGGGTCTATTGCTGCCTCGGGCACCTTATGGTCGTTCTCCTGTGAGTCTAGATTTTCGAACCCGACGCTAAAATGATAGTTAATTGTAACGTTCAGGGCCTCCTAATGCCGATGGAACACTCAAATTGCGTCGAGATTCAATACATCGGCCTCCAGCCGATTTGTCTCCAAGGGTCTATTGCTGCCTCGGGCACCTTATGGTCGTTCTCCTGTGAGTCTAGATTTTCGAACCCGACGCAAAAATGATAGTTAATTGTAACGATCAGGGCCTCCTAATGCCGATGGAACACTCAAATTGCGTCGAGATTCAATACATCGGCCTCCAGCCGACTTGTCTCCAAGGGTCTATTGCTGCCTCGGGCACCTTATGGTCGTTCTCCTGTGAGTTTAGATTATCGAATCCGACGCAAAACTGATAGTTAATTATAACGTTCAGGGCCTCCTAATGCCGATGGAACACTCAAATTATGTCGAGATTCAATACATCGGCCTCCAGCCGACTTGTCTCCAAGGGTCTATTGCTGCCTCGGGCACATTATGGTCGTTCTCCTGTGAGTCTAGATTTTCGAATCCGACGCAAAAATGATAGTGAATTGTAACGTTCAGGGCCTTCTAATGACGATGGAACACTCAAATTGCGTCGAGATTCAATACATCGGCCTCCAGCCTACTTGTTTCCAAGGGGATATCGCTGCCTCGGGCACCACATGGTCCTTCTCCTGTGAGTATAGATTTTCGAATCCGACGCAAAAATGATAGTGAATTGTAACGTTCAGCGCCTCCTAATGACGATAGAAGACTCAAATTGCGTCGCGATCCAATACATCGTCCTCCAGCCGACTTGTCTCCAAGGGTCTATTGCTGCCTCGGGCACATTATGGTCGTTCTCCTGTGAGTCTAGATTTTCGAATCCGACGCAAAAATGATAGTGAATTGTAACGTTCAGCGCCTCCTAATGACGATAGAAGACTCAAATTGCGTCGCGATCCAATACATCGTCCACCAGCCGACTTGTCTCCAAGGGTCTATTGCTGCCTCGGGCACCTTATGGTCGTTGTCCTGTGAGTCTAGATTTTCGAATCCGACGCAAAAATGATAGTTAATTGTAACGTTCAGGGCCTTCTAATGACGATGGAACACTCAAATTGCGTCGAGATTCAATACATCGTCCTCCAGCCGACTTGTCTCCAAGGGTCTATTGCTGCCTCGGGCACCTTATGGTCGTTCTCCTGTGAGTTTAGATTATCGAATCCGACGCAAAAATGATAGTTAATTATAACGTTCAGGGCCTCCTAATGCCGATGGAACACTCAAATTGCGTCGAGATTCAATACATCGTCCTCCAGCCGACTTGTCTCCAAGGGTCTATTGCTGCCTCGGGCACCTTATGGTCGTTCTCCTGTGAGTTTAGATTATCGAATCCGACGCAAAAATGATAGTTAATTGTAACGTTCAGCGCCTCCTAATGACGATAGAAGACTCAAATTGCGTCGCGATCCAATACATCGTCCTCCAGCCGACTTGTCTCCAAGGGTCTATTGCTGCCTCGGGCACATTATGGTCGTTCTCCTGTGAGTCTAGATTTTCGAATCCGACGCAAAAATGATAGTGAATTGTAACGTTCAGCGCCTCCTAATGACGATAGAAGACTCAAATTGCGTCGCGATCCAATACATCGTCCTCCAGCCGACTTGTCTCCAAGGGTCTATTGCTGCCTCGGGCACCTTATGGTCGTTTTCCTGTGAGTTTAGATTATCGAATCCGACGCAAAAATGATAGTTAATTGTAAGGTTTAGGGCCTCCTAATGACGATGGGACACTCAAATTGCGTCGAGATTCAATACATCGTCCTCCAGCCGACTTGTCTCCAAGGGGATATTGCTGTCTCGGGCACAATATGATCCTTCTCCTGTGAGTCTAGATTTTCGAATCCGACGCAAAAATGATAGTGAATTGTAACGTTCAGCGCCTCCTAATGACGATAGAAGACTCAAATTGCGTCGCGATCCAATACATCGTCCTCCAGCCGACTTGTCTCCAAGGGTCTATTGCTGCCTCGGGCACCTTATGGTCGTTCTCCTGTGAGTCTAGATTTTCGAATCCGACGCAAAAATGATAGTTAATTGTAACGTTCAGGGCCTTCTAATGACGATGGAACACTCAATTTGCGTCGAGATACAATACATCGTCCTCCAGCCGACTTGTCTCCAAGGATCTAATGCTGCCTCGGGCACTTTATGGTCGTTCTCTTGTAATTCTAGATTTTCGAATCCGACGCAAAAATGATAGTTAATTGTAACGTTCAGGGCCGCCTAATGACGATGGAACTCTCAAATTGCGTCGAGATTCAATACATCGGCCTCCAGCCGACTTGTCTCCAAGGGTCTAATGCTGCCTCGGGCACCTTATGGTCGTTCTCCTGTGAATTTAGATTATCGAATCCGACGCAAAAATGATAGTGAATTGTAACGTTCAGCGCCTCCTAATGACGATAGAAGACTCAAATTGCGTCGCGATCCAATACATCGTCCTCCAGCCGACTTGTCTCCAAGGGTCTATTGCTGCCTCGGGCACCTTATGGTCGTTTTCCTGTGAGTTTAGATTATCGAATCCGACGCAAAAATGATAGTTAATTGTAAGGTTTAGGGCCTCCTAATGACGATGGGACACTCAAATTGCGTCGAGATTCAATACATCGTCCTCCAGCCGACTTGTCTCCAAGGGGATATTGCTGTCTCGGGCACAATATGATCCTTCTCCTGTGAGTCTAGATTTTCGAATCCGACGCAAAAATGATAGTGAATTGTAACGTTCAGCGCCTCCTAATGACGATAGAAGACTCAAATTGCGTCGCGATCCAATACATCGTCCTCCAGCCGACTTGTCTCCAAGGATCTAATGCTGCCTCGGGCACTTTATGGTCGTTCTCTTGTAATTCTAGATTTTCGAATCCGACGCAAAAATGATAGTTAATTGTAACGTTCAGGGCCGCCTAATGACGATGGAACTCTCAAATTGCGTCGAGATTCAATACATCGTCCTCCAGCCGACTTGTCTCCAAGGGTCTATTGCTGCCTCGGGCACCTTATGGTCGTTCTCCTGTGAGTCTAGATTTTCGAACCCGACGCTAAAATGATAGTTAATTGTAACGTTCAGGGCCTCCTAATGCCGATGGAACACTCAAATTGCGTCGAGATTCAATACATCGGCCTCCAGCCGATTTGTCACCAAGGGTCTATTGCTGCCTCGGGCACCTTATGGTCGTTCTCCTGTGAGTCTAGATTTTCGAACCCGACGCAAAAATGATAGTTAATTGTAACGATCAGGGCCTCCTAATGCCGATGGAACACTCAAATTGCGTCGAGATTCAATACATCGGCCTCCAGCCGACTTGTCTCCAAGGGTCTATTGCTGCCTCGGGCACCTTATGGTCGGTCGTTCTCCTGTGAGTTTAGATTATCGAATCCGACGCAAAAATGATAATTATAACGTTCAGGGCCTCCTAATGCCGATGGAACACTCAAATTGCGTCGAGATTCAATACATCGTCCTCCAGCCGACTTGTCTCCAAGGGTCTAATGCTGCCTCGGGCACCTTATGGTCGTTCTCCTGTGAGTTTAGGTTATCGAATCCGACGCAAAAATGATAGTGAATTGTAACGTTCAGCGCCTCCTAATGACGATAGAAGACTCAAATTGCGTCGCGATCCAATACATCGTCCTCCAGCCGATTTGTCTCCAAGGGTCTATTGCTGCATCGGGCACCTTATGGTCGTTCTCCTGTGAGTCTAGATTTTCGAATCCGACGGAAAAATGATAGTTAATTGTAACGTTCAGGGCCTTGTGATGACGATGGAACACTCAAATTGCGTCGAGATTCAATACATCGGCCTCCAGCCGACTTGTCTCCAAGGGTCTATTGCTGCCTCGGGCACCTTATGGTCGTTCTCCTGTGAGTTTAGATTATCGAATCCGACGCAAAAATGATAATTATAACGTTCAGGGCCTCCTAATGAAGATGGAACACTCAAATTGCGTCGAGATTCAATACATCGTCCTCCAGCCGACTTGTCTCCAAGGGTCTATTGCTGCCTCGGGCACATTATGGTCGTTCTCCTGTGAGTCTAGATTTTCGAATCCGACGCAAAAATGATAGTGAATTGTAACGTTCAGCGCCTCCTAATGACGATAGAAGACTCAAATTGCGTCGCGATCCAATACATCGTCCTCCAGCCGATTTGTCTCCAAGGGTCTATTGCTGCATCGGGCACCTTATGGTCGTTCTCCTGTGAGTCTAGATTTTCGAATCCGACGGAAAAATGATAGTTAATTGTAACGTTCAGGGCCTTGTAATGACGATGGAACACTCAAATTGCGTCGAGATTCAATACATCGGCCTCCAGCCGACTTGTCTCCAAGGGTCTATTGCTGCCTCGGGCACCTTATGGTCGTTCTCCTGTGAGTTTAGATTATCGAATCCGACGCAAAACTGATAGTTAATTATAACGTTCAGGGCCTCCTAATGCCGATGGAACACTCAAATTATGTCGAGATTCAATACATCGGCCTCCAGCCGACTTGTCTCCAAGGGTCTATTGCTGCCTCGGGCACCTTATGGTCGTTGTCCTGTGAGTCTAGATTTTCGAATCCGACGCAAAAATGATAGTTAATTGTAACGTTCAGGGCCTTCTAATGACGATGGAACACTCAAATTGCGTCGAGATTCAATACATCGTCCTCCAGCCGACTTGTCTCCAAGGGTCTATTGCGCCCTCGGGCACCTTATGGTCGTTCTCCTGTGAGTCTAGATTTTCGAATCCGACGCAAAAATGATAGTTAATTGTAACGTTCAGGGCCTTGTAATGACGATGGAACACTCAAATTGCGTCGAGATTCAATACATCGGCCTCCAGCCGACTTGTCTCCAAGGGTCTATTGCTGCCTCGGGCACCTTATGGTCGTTGTCCTGTGAGTCTAGATTTTCGAATCCGACGCAAAAATGATAGTTAATTGTAACGTTCAGGGCCTTCTAATGACGATGGAACACTCAAATTGCGTCGAGATTCAATACATCGTCCTCCAGCCGACTTGTCTCCAAGGGTCTTTGCTGCCTCGGGCACCTTATGGTCGTTCTCCTGTGAGTCTAGATTTTCGAATCCGACGCAAAAATGATAGTTAATTGTAACGTTCAGGGCCTTGTAATGCCGATGGAACACTCAAATTGCGTCGAGATTCAATACATCGGCCTCCAGCCGACTTGTCTCCAAGGGTCAATTGCTGCCTCGGGCACCTTATGGTCGTTGTCCTGTGAGTCTAGATTTTCGAATCCGACGCAAAAATGATAGTTAATTGTAACGTTCAGGGCCTTCTAATGACGATGGAACACTCAAATTGCGTCGAGATTCAATACATCGGCCTCCAGCCTACTTGTCTCCAAGGGGATATCGCTGCCTCGGGCACCACATGGTCCTTCTCCTGTGAGTCTAGATCTTCGAATCCGACGCAAAAATGATAGTGAATTGTAACGTTCAGCGCCTCCTAATGACGATAGAAGACTCAAATTGCGTCGCGATCCAATACATCGTCCTCCAGCCGACTTGTCTCCAAGGGTCTATTGCTGCCTCGGGCACCTTATGGTCGTTGTCCTGTGAGTCTAGATTTTCGAATCCGACGCAAAAATGATAGTTAATTGTAACGTTCAGGGCCTTCTAATGACGATGGAACACTCAAATTGCGTCGAGATTCAATACATCGTCCTCCAGCCGACTTGTCTCCAAGGGTCTATTGCTGCCTAGGGGCACCTTATGGTCGTTGTCCTGTGAGTCTAGATTTTCGAATCCGACGCAAAAATGATAGTTAATTGTAACGTTCAGGGCCTTCTAATGACGATGGAACACTCAAATTGCGTCGAGATTCAATACATCGTCCTCCAGCCGACTTGTCTCCAAGGGTCTATTGCTGCCTCGGGCACCTTATGGTCGTTCTCCTGTGAGTCTAGATTTTCGAATCCGACGCAAAAATGATAGTTAATTGTAACGTTCAGGGCCTTGTAATGACGATGGAACACTCAAATTGCGTCGAGATTCAATACATCGGCCTCCAGCCGACTTGTCTCCAAGGGTCTATTGCTGCCTCGGGCACCTTATGGTCGTTCTCCTGTGAGTTTAGATTATCGAATCCGACGCAAAAATGATAGTTAATTATAACGTTCAGGGCCTCCTAATGCCGATGGAACACTCAAATTGCGTCGAGATTCAATACATCGGCCTCCAGCCGACTTGTCTCCAAGGGTCTATTGCTGCCTCGGGCACCTTATGGTCGTTGTCCTGTGAGTCTAGATTTTCGAATCCGACGCAAAAATGATAGTTAATTGTAAGGTTTAGGGCCTCCTAATGACGATGGGACACTCAAATTGCGTCGAGATTCAATACATCGTCCTCCAGCCGACTTGTCTCCAAGGGGATATTGCTGTCTCGGGCACAATATGATCCTTCTCCTGTGAGTCTAGATTTTCGAATCCGACGCAAAAATGATAGTGAATTGTAACGTTCAGCGCCTCCTAATGACGATAGAAGACTCAAATTGCGTCGCGATCCATTACATCGTCCTCCAGCCGACTTGTCTCCAAGGGTCTATTGCTGCCTCGGGCACCTTATGGTCGTTCTCCTGTGAGTCTAAATTTTCGAATCCGACGCAAAAATGATAGTTAATTGTAACGTTCAGGGCCTTCTAATGACGATGGAACACTCAAATTGCGTCGAGATACAATACATCGTCCTCCAGCCGACTTGTCTCCGAGGATCTAATGCTGCCTCGGGCACTTTATGGTCGTTCTCTTGTAATTCTAGATTTTCGAATCCGACGCAAAAATGATAGTTAATTGTAACGTTCAGGGCCGCCTAATGACGATGGAACTCTCAAATTGCGTCGAGATTCAATACATCGTCCTCCAGCCGACTTGTCTCCAAGGGTCTATTGCTGCCTCGGGCACCTTATGGTCGTTCTCCTGAGAGTCTAGATTTTCGAACCCGACGCTAAAATGATAGTTAATTGTAACGTTCAGGGCCTCCTAATGCCGATGGAACACTCAAATTGCGTCGAGATTCAATACATCGGCCTCCAGCCGATTTGTCTCCAAGGGTCTATTGCTGCCTCGGGCACCTTATGGTCGTTCTCCTGTGAGTCTAGATTTTCGAACCCGACGCAAAAATGATAGTTAATTGTAACGATCAGGGCCTCCTAATGCCGATGGAACACTCAAATTGCGTCGAGATTCAATACATCGGCCTCCAGCCGACTTGTCTCCAAGGGTCTATTGCTGCATCGGGCACCTTATGGTCGTTCTCCTGTGAGTCTAGATTTTCGAATCCGACGGAAAAATGAAAGTTAATTGTAACGTTCAGGGCCTTGTAATGACGATGGAACACTCAAATTGCGTCGAGATTCAATACATCGGCCTCCAGCCGACTTGTCTCCAAGGGTCTATTGCTGCCTCGGGCACCTTATGGTCGTTCTCCTGTGAGTTTAGATTATCGAATCCGACGCAAAAC
This sequence comes from Schistocerca americana, assembly GCF_021461395.2. Lineage (NCBI taxonomy): Eukaryota > Metazoa > Arthropoda > Insecta > Orthoptera > Acrididae > Schistocerca > Schistocerca americana. The sequence continues at coordinate 23,638 of NW_025726779.1, forward strand.
TGATAGTTAATTATAACGTTCAGGCCTCCTAATGCCGATGGAACACTCAAATTATGTCGAGATTCAATACATCGGCCTCCAGCCGACTTGTCTCCAAGGGTCTATTGCTGCCTCGGGCACCTTATGGTCGTTGTCCTGTGAGTCTAGATTTTCGAATCCGACGCAAAAATGATAGTTAATTGTAACGTTCAGGGCCTTCTAATGACGATGGAACACTCAAATTGCGTCGAGATTCAATACATCGTCCTCCAGCCGACTTGTCTCCAAGGGTCTATTGCTGCCTCGGGCACCTTATGGTCGTTCTCCTGTGAGTCCTAGATTTTCGAATCCGACGCAAAAATGATAGTTAATTGTAACGTTCAGGGCCTTGTAATGACGATGGAACACTCAAATTGCATCGAGATTCAATACATCGGCCTCCAGCCGACTTGTCTCCAAGGGTCTATTGCTGCCTCGGGCACCTTATGGTCGTTGTCCTGTGAGTCTAGATTTTCGAATCCGACGCAAAAATGATAGTTAATTGTAACGTTCAGGGCCTCCTAATGCCGATGGAACACTCAAATTGCGTCGAGATTCAATACATCGGCCTCCAGCCGACTTGTCTCCAAGGGTCTATTGCTGCCTCGGGCACCTTATGGTCGTTCTCCTGTGATTTTAGATTATCGAATCCGACGCAAAAATGATAGTTAATTATAACGTTCAGGGCCTCCTAATGCCGATGGAACACTCAAATTGCGTCGAGATTCAATACATCGGCCTCCAGCCGACTTGTCTCCAAGGGTCTATTGCTGCCTCGGGCACCTTATGGTCGTTGTCCTGTGAGTCTAGATTTTCGAATCCGACGCAAAAATGATAGTTAATTGTAACGTTCAGGGGCCTTCTAATGACGATGGAACACTCAAATTGCGTCGAGATTCAATACATCGGCCTCCAGCCTACTTGTCTCCAAGGGGATATCGCTGCCTCGGGCACCACATGGTCCTTCTCCTGTGAGTCTAGATCTTCGAATCCGACGCAAAAATGATAGTGAATTGTAACGTTCAGCGCCTCCTAATGACGATAGAAGACTCAAATTGCGTCGCGATCCAATACATCGTCCTCCAGCCGACTTGTCTCCAAGGGTCTATTGCTGCCTCGGGCACCTTATGGTCGTTGTCCTGTGAGTCTAGATTTTCGAATCCGACGCAAAAATGATAGTTAATTATAACGTTCAGGGCCTCCTAATGCCGATGGAACACTCAAATTGCGTCGAGATTCAATACATCGGCCTCCAGCCGACTTGTCTCCAAGGGTCTATTGCTGCCTCGGGCACCTTATGGTCGTTGTCCTGTCAGTCTAGATTTTAGAATCCGACGCAAAAATGATAGTTAATTGTAACGTTCAGGGCCTTCTAATGACGATGGAACACTCAAATTGCGTCGAGATTCAATACATCGGCCTCCAGCCTACTTGTCTCCAAGGGGATATCGCTGCCTCGGGCACCATATGCTCCTTCTGTGAGTCTAGATTTTCGAATCCGACGCAAAAATGATAGTGAATTGTAACGTTCAGCGCCTCCTAATGACGATAGAAGACTCAAATTACGTCGCGATCCAATACATCGTCCTCCATCCGACTTCTCTCCAAGGGTCTATTGCTGCCTCGGGCACCTTATGGTCGTTCTCCCTGTGAGTCTAGATTTTCGAATCCGACGCAAAAATGATAGTGAATTGTAACGTTCAGCGCCTCCTAATGACGATAGAAGACTCAAATTGCGTCGCGATCCAATACATCGTCCTCCAGCCGACTTGTCTCCAAGGGTCTATTGCTGCCTCGGGCACCTTATGGTCGTTCTCCTGTGAGATTAGATTATCGAATCCGACGCAAAAATGATAATTAATTGTAAGGTTTAGGGCCTCCTAATGACGATGGGACACTCAAATTGCGTCGAGATTCAATACATCGTCCTCCAGCCGACTTGTCTCCAGGGGGATATTGCTGTCTCGGGCACAATATTATCCTTCTCCTGTGAGTCTAGATTTTCGAATCCGACGCAAAAAATGATAGTGAATTGTAACGTTCAGCGCCTCCTAATGACGATAGAAGACTCAAATTGCGTCGCGATCCAATACATCGTCCTCCAGCCGACTTGTCTCCAAGGGTCTATTGCTGCCTCGGGCACCTTATGGTCGTTCTCCTGTGAGTCTAGATTTTCGAATCCGACGCAAAAATGATAGTTAATTTGTAACGTTCAGGGCATTCTAATGACGATGGAACACTCAAATTGCGTCGAGATACAATACATCGTCCTCCAGCCGACTTGTCTCCAAGGATCTAATGCTGCCTCGGGCACTTTATGGTCGTTCTCTTGTAATTCTAGATTTTCGAATCCGACGCAAAAATGATAGTTAATTGTAACGTTCAGGGCCGCCTAATGACGATGGAACTCTCAAATTGCGTCGAGATTCAATACATCGTCCTCCAGCCGACTTGTCTCCAAGGGTCTATTGCTGCCTCGGGCACCTTGTGGTCGTTCTCCTGTGAGTCTAGATTATCGAATCCGACGCAAAAATGATAGTTAATAATAACGTTCAGGGCCTCCTAATGCCGATGGAACACTCAAATTGCGTCGAGATTCAATACATCGTCCTCCAGCCTACTTGTCTCCAAGGGTCTATTGCTGCCTCGGGCACCTTATGGTCGTTGTCCTGTGAGTCTAGATTTTCGAATCCGACGCAAAAATGATAGTTAATTGTAACGTTCAGGGCCTTCTAATGCCGATGGAACACTCAAATTGCGTCGAGATTCAATACATCGTCCTCCAGGCGACTTGTCTCCAAGGGTCTATTGCTGCCTCGGGCACCTTATGGTCGTTCTCCTGTGAGTCTAGATTTTCGAATCCGACGCAAAAATGATAGTTAATTGTAACGTTCAGGGCCTTGTAATGACGATGGAACTCTCAAATTGCGTCGAGATTCAATACATCGGCCTCCAGCCGACTTGTCTCCAAGGGTCTATTGCTGCCTCGGGCACCTTATGGTCGTTCTCCTGTGAGTTTAGATTATCGAATCCGACGCAAAATTGATAGTTAATTATAACGTTCAGGGCCTCCTAATGCCGATGGAACACTCAAATTGCGTCGAGATTCAATACATCGGCCTCCAGCCGACTTGTCTCCAAGGGTCTATTGCTGCCTCGGGCACCTTATGGTCGTTGTCCTGTGAGTCTAGATTTTCGAATCCGACGCAAAAATGATAGTTAATTGTAACGTTCAGGGCCTTCTAATGACGATGGAACACTCAAATTGCGTCGAGATTCAATACATCGGCCTCCAGCCTACTTGTCTCCAAGGGGATATCGCTGCCTCGGGCACCATATGCTCCTTCTGTGAGTCTAGATTTTCGAATCCGACGCAAAAATGATAGTGAATTGTAACGTTCAGCGCCTCCTAATGACGATAGAAGACTCAAATTACGTCGCGATCCAATACATCGTCCTCCATCCGACTTCTCTCCAAGGGTCTATTGCTGCCTCGGGCACCTTATGGTCGTTCTCCTGTGAGTCTAGATTTCGAATCCGACGCAAAAATGATAGTGAATTGTAACGTTCAGCGCCTCCTAATGACGATAGAAGACTCAAATTGCGTCGCGATCCAATACATCGTCCTCCAGCCGACTTGTCTCCAAGGGTCTATTGCTGCCTCGGGCACCTTATGGTCGTTCTCCTGTGAGTCTAGATTTTCGAATCCGACGCAAAAATGATAGTTAATTGTAACGTTCAGGGCATTCTAATGACGATGGAACACTCAAATTGCGTCGAGATACAATACATCGTCCTCCAGCCGACTTGTCTCCAAGGATCTATGCTGCCTCGGGCACTTTATGGTCGTTCTCTTGTAATTCTAGATTTTCGAATCCGACGCAAAAATGATAGTTAATTGTAACGTTCAGGGCCGCCTAATGACGATGGAACTCTCAAATTGCGTCGAGATTCAATACATCGTCCTCCAGCCGACTTGTCTCCAAGGGTCTATTGCTGCCTCGGGCACCTTATGGTCGTTCTCCTGTGAGTCTAGATTATCGAATCCGACGCAAAAATGATAGTTAATAATAACGTTCAGGGCCTCCTAATGCCGATGGAACACTCAAATTGCGTCGAGATTCAATACATCGGCCTCCAGCCGACTTGTCTCCAAGGGTCTATTGCTGCCTCGGGCACCTTATGGTCGTTCTCCTGTGAGTCCTAGATTTTCGAACCCGACGCAAAAATGATAGTTAATTGTAACGTTCAGGGCCTCCTAATGCCGATGGAACACTCAAATTGCGTCGAGATTCAATACTTCGGCCTCCAGCCGACTTGTCTCCAAGGGTCTATTGCTGCATCGGGCACCTTATGGTCGTTCTCCTGTGAGTCTAGATTTCCGAATCCGACGGAAAAATGATAGTTAATTATAAAGTTCAGGGCCTCGTAATGACGATGGAACACTCAAATTGCGTCGAGATTCAATACATCGGCCTCCAGCCGACTTGTCTCCAAGGGTCTATTGCTGCCTCGGGCACCTTATGGTCGTTCTCCTGTGAGTTTAGATTATCGAATCCGACGCAAAAATGATAGTTAATTATAACGTTCAGGGGCCTCCTAATGCCGATGGAACACTCAAATTATGTCGAGATTCAATACATCGTCCTCCAGCCGACTTGTCTCCAAGGGTCCATTGCTGCCTCTGGCACCTTATGGTCGTTGTCCTGTGAGTCTAGATTTTCGAATCCGACGCAAAAATGATAGTTAATTGTAACGTTCAGGGCCTTGTAATGACGATGGAACACTCAAATTGCGTCGAGATTCAATACATCGGCCTCCAGCCGACTTGTCTCCAAGGGTCTATTGCTGCCTCGGGCACCTTATGGTCGTTCTCCTGTGAGATTAGATTATCGAATCCGACGCAAAAATGATAGTTAATTGTAAGGTTTAGGGCCTCATAATGACGATGGGGACACTCAAATTGCGTCGAGATTCAATACATCGTCCTCCAGCCGACTTGTTTCCAAGGGGATATTGCTGTCTCGGGCACAATATTATCCTTCTCCTGTGAGTCTAGATTTTCGAATCCGACGCAAAAATGATAGTGAATTGTAACGTTCAGCGCCTCCTAATGACGATAGAAGACTCAAATTGCGTCGCGATCCAATACATCGTCCTCCAGCCGACTTGTCTCCAAGGGTCTATTGCTGCCTCGGGCACCTTATGGTCGTTCTCCTGTGAGTCTAGATTTTCGAACCCGACGCTAAAATGATAGTTAATTGTAACGTTCAGGGCCTCCTAATGCCGATGGAACACTCAAATTGCGTCGAGATTCAATACATCGGCCTCCAGCCGACTTGTCTCCAAGGGTCTATTGCTGCCTCGGGCACCTTATGGTCGTTCTCCTGTGAGTCTAGATTTTCGAACCCGACGCAAAAATGATAGTTAATTGTAACGTTCAGCGCCTCCTAATGACGATAGAAGACTCAAATTGCGTCGCGATCCAATACATCGTCCTCCAGCCGACTTGTCTCCAAGGGTCTATTGCTGCCTCGGGCACCTTATGGTCGTTCTCCTGTGAGTCTAGATTTTCGAATCCGACGCAAAAATGATAGTTAATTGTAACGTTCAGGGCCTTCTAATGACGATGGAACACTCAAATTGCGTCGAGATACAATACATCGTCCTCCAGCCGACTTGTCTCCAAGGATCTAATGCTGCCTCGGGCACTTTATGGTCGTTCTCTTGTAATTCTAGATTTTCGAATCCGACGCAAAAATGATAGTTAATTGTAACGTTCAGGGCCTTCTAATGACGATGGAACACTCAAATTGCGTCGAGATACAATACATCGTCCTCCAGCCGACTTGTCTCCAAGGGTCTATTGCTGCCTCGGGCACCTTATGGTCGTTCTCCTGTGAGTCTAGATTTTCGAACCCGACGCAAAAATGATAGTTAATTGTAACGTTCAGGGCCGCCTAATGACGATGGAACTCTCAAATTGCGTCGAGATTCAATACATCGGCCTCCAGCCTACTTGTCTCCAAGGGGATATCGCTGCCTCGGGCACCATATGCTCCTTCTGTGAGTCTAGATTTTCGAATCCGACGCAAAAATGATAGTGAATTGTAACGTTCAGCGCCTCCTAATGACGATAGAAGACTCAAATTACGTCGCGATCCAATACATCGTCCTCCATCCGACTTCTCTCCAAGGGTCTATTGCTGCCTCGGGCACCTTATGGTCGTTCTCCTGTGAGTCTAGATTTTCGAATCCGACGCAAAAATGATAGTGAATTGTAACGTTCAGCGCCTCCTAATGACGATAGAAGACTCAAATTGCGTCGCGATCCAATACATCGTCCTCCAGCCGACTTGTCTCCAAGGGTCTATTGCTGCCTCGGGCACCTTATGGTCGTTCTCCTGTGAGATTAGATTATCGAATCCGACGCAAAAATGATAATTAATTGTAAGGTTTAGGGCCTCCTAATGACGATGGGACACTCAAATTGCGTCGAGATTCAATACATCGTCCTCCAGCCGACTTGTCTCCAGGGGGATATTGCTGTCTCGGGCACAATATTATCCTTCTCCTGTGAGTCTAGATTTTCGAATCCGACGCAAAAATGATAGTGAATTGTAACGTTCAGCGCCTCCTAATGACGATAGAAGACTCAAATTGCGTCGCGATCCAATACATCGTCCTCCAGCCGACTTGTCTCCAAGGGTCTATTGCTGCCTCGGGCACCTTATGGTCGTTCTCCTGTGAGTCTAGATTTTCGAATCCGACGCAAAAATGATAGTTAATTGTAACGTTCAGGGCATTCTAATGACGATGGAACACTCAAATTGCGTCGAGATACAATACATCGTCCTCCAGCCGACTTGTCTCCAAGGATCTAATGCTGCCTCGGGCACTTTATGGTCGTTCTCTTGTAATTCTAGATTTTCGAATCCGACGCAAAAATGATAGTTAATTGTAACGTTCAGGGCCGCCTAATGACGATGGAACTCTCAAATTGCGTCGAGATTCAATACATCGTCCTCCAGCCGACTTGTCTCCAAGGGTCTATTGCTGCCTCGGGCACCTTATGGTCGTTCTCCTGTGAGTCTAGATTATCGAATCCGACGCAAAAATGATAGTTAATAATAACGTTCAGGGCCTCCTAATGCCGATGGAACACTCAAATTGCGTCGAGATTCAATACATCGTCCTCCAGCCTACTTGTCTCCAAGGGTCTATTGCTGCCTCGGGCACCTTATGGTCGTTGTCCTGTGAGTCTAGATTTTCGAATCCGACGCAAAAATGATAGTTAATTGTAACGTTCAGGGCCTTCTAATGCCGATGGAACACTCAAATTGCGTCGAGATTAAATACATCGTCCTCCAGGCGACTTGTCTCCAAGGGTCTATTGCTGCCTCGGGCACCTTATGGTCGTTCTCCTGTGAGTCTAGATTTTCGAATCCGACGCAAAAATGATAGTTAATTGTAACGTTCAGGGCCTTGTAATGACGATGGAACTCTCAAATTGCGTCGAGATTCAATACATCGGCCTCCAGCCGACTTGTCTCCAAGGGTCTATTGCTGCCTCGGGCACCTTATGGTCGTTCTCCTGTGAGTTTAGATTATCGAATCCGACGCAAAATTGATAGTTAATTATAACGTTCAGGGCCTCCTAATGCCGATGGAACACTCAAATTGCGTCGAGATTCAATACATCGGCCTTCAGCCGACTTGTCTCCAAGGGTCTATTGCTGCCTCGGGCACCTTATGGTCGTTGTCCTGTGAGTCTAGATTTTCGAATCCGACGCAAAAATGATAGTTAATTGTAACGTTCAGGGCCTTCTAATGACGATGGAACACTCAAATTGCGTCGAGATTCAATACATCGGCCTCCAGCCTACTTGTCTCCAAGGGGATATCGCTGCCTCGGCCACCATATGCTCCTTCTGTGAGTCTAGATTTTCGAATCCGACGCAAAAATGATAGTGAATTGTAACGTTCAGCGCCTCCTAATGACGATAGAAGACTCAAATTACGTCGCGATCCAATACATCGTCCTCCATCCGACTTCTCTCCAAGGGTCTATTGCTGCCTCGGGCACCTTATGGTCGTTCTCCTGTGAGTCTAGATTTTCGAATCCGACGCAAAAATGATAGTGAATTGTAACGTTCAGCGCCTCCTAATGACGATAGAAGACTCAAATTGCGTCGCGATCCAATACATCGTCCTCCAGCCGACTTGTCTCCAAGGGTCTATTGCTGCCTCGGGCACCTTATGGTCGTTCTCCTGTGAGTCTAGATTATCGAATCCGACGCAAAAATGATAGTTAATAATAACGTTCAGGGCCTCCTAATGCCGATGGAACACTCAAATTGCGTCGAGATTCAATACATCGGCCTCCAGCCGACTTGTCTCCAAGGGTCTATTGCTGCCTCGGGCACCTTATGGTCGTTCTCCTGTGAGTCTAGATTTTCGAACCCGACGCAAAAATGATAGTTAATTGTAACGTTCAGGGCCTCCTAATGCCGATGGAACACTCAAATTGCGTCGAGATTCAATACTTCGGCCTCCAGCCGACTTGTCTCCAAGGGTCTATTGCTGCATCGGGCACCTTATGGTCGTTCTCCTGTGAGTCTAGATTTCCGAATCCGACGGAAAAATGATAGTTAATTATAAAGTTCAGGGCCTCGTAATGACGATGGAACACTCAAATTGCGTCGAGATTCAATACATCGGCCTCCAGCCGACTTGTCTCCAAGGGTCTATTGCTGCCTCGGGCACCTTATGGTCGTTCTCCTGTGAGTTTAGATTATCGAATCCGACGCAAAAATGATAGTTAATTATAACGTTCAGGGGCCTCCTAATGCCGATGGAACACTCAAATTATGTCGAGATTCAATACATCGTCCTCCAGCCGACTTGTCTCCAAGGGTCCATTGCTGCCTCTGGCACCTTATGGTCGTTGTCCTGTGAGTCTAGATTTTCGAATCCGACGCAAAAATGATAGTTAATTGTAACGTTCAGGGCCTTGTAATGACGATGGAACACTCAAATTGCGTCGAGATTCAATACATCGGCCTCCAGCCGACTTGTCTCCAAGGGTCTATTGCTGCCTCGGGCACCTTATGGTCGTTCTCCTGTGAGATTAGATTATCGAATCCGACGCAAAAATGATAGTTAATTGTAAGGTTTAGGGCCTCATAATGACGATGGGACACTCAAATTGCGTCGAGATTCAATACATCGTCCTCCAGCCGACTTGTTTCCAAGGGGATATTGCTGTCTCGGGCACAATATTATCCTTCTCCTGTGAGTCTAGATTTTCGAATCCGACGCAAAAATGATAGTGAATTGTAACGTTCAGCGCCTCCTAATGACGATAGAAGACTCAAATTGCGTCGCGATCCAATACATCGTCCTCCAGCCGACTTGTCTCCAAGGGTCTATTGCTGCCTCGGGCACCTTATGGTCGTTCTCCTGTGAGTCTAGATTTTCGAACCCGACGCTAAAATGATAGTTAATTGTAACGTTCAGGGCCTCCTAATGCCGATGGAACACTCAAATTGCGTCGAGATTCAATACATCGGCCTCCAGCCGACTTGTCTCCAAGGGTCTATTGCTGCCTCGGGCACCTTATGGTCGTTCTCCTGTGAGTCTAGATTTTCGAACCCGACGCAAAAATGATAGTTAATTGTAACGTTCAGCGCCTCCTAATGACGATAGAAGACTCAAATTGCGTCGCGATCCAATACATCGTCCTCCAGCCGACTTGTCTCCAAGGGTCTATTGCTGCCTCGGGCACCTTATGGTCGTTCTCCTGTGAGTCTAGATTTTCGAATCCGACGCAAAAATGATAGTTAATTGTAACGTTCAGGGCCTTCTAATGACGATGGAACACTCAAATTGCGTCGAGATACAATACATCGTCCTCCAGCCGACTTGTCTCCAAGGATCTAATGCTGCCTCGGGCACTTTATGGTCGTTCTCTTGTAATTCTAGATTTTCGAATCCGACGCAAAAATGATAGTTAATTGTAACGTTCAGGGCCTTCTAATGACGATGGAACACTCAAATTGCGTCGAGATACAATACATCGTCCTCCAGCCGACTTGTCTCCAAGGGTCTATTGCTGCCTCGGGCACCTTATGGTCGTTCTCCTGTGAGTCTAGATTTTCGAACCCGACGCAAAAATGATAGTTAATTGTAACGTTCAGGGCCGCCTAATGACGATGGAACTCTCAAATTGCGTCGAGATTCAATACATCGTCCTCCAGCCGACTTGTCTCCAAGGGTCTATTGCTGCCTCGGGCACCTTATGGTCGTTCTCCTGTGAGTCTAGATTATCGAATCCGACGCAAAAATGATAGTTAATAATAACGTTCAGGGCCTCCTAATGCCGATGGAACACTCAAATTGCGTCGAGATTCAATACATCGTCCTCCAGCCTACTTGTCTCCAAGGGTCTATTGCTGCCTCGGGCACCTTATGGTCGTTGTCCTGTGAGTCTAGATTTTCGAATCCGACGCAAAAATGATAGTTAATTGTAACGTTCAGGGCCTTCTAATGACGATGGAACACTCAAATTGCGTCGAGATTCAATACATCGTCCTCCAGGCGACTTGTCTCCAAGGGTCTATTGCTGCCTCGGGCACCTTATGGTCGTTCTCCTGTGAGTCTAGATTTTCGAATCCGACGCAAAAATGATAGTTAATTGTAACGTTCAGGGCCTTGTAATGACGATGGAACACTCAAATTGCGTCGAGATTCAATACATCGGCCTCCAGCCGACTTGTCTCCAAGGGTCTATTGCTGCCTCGGGCACCTTATGGTCGTTCTCCTGTGAGTTTAGATTATCGAATCCGACGCAAAATTGATAGTTAATTATAACGTTCAGGGCCTCCTAATGCCGATGGAACACTCAAATTGCGTCGAGATTCAATACATCGGCCTCCAGCCGACTTGTCTCCAAGGGTCTATTGCTGCCTCGGGCACCTTATGGTCGTTGTCCTGTGAGTCTAGATTTTCGAATCCGACGCAAAAATGATAGTTAATTGTAACGTTCAGGGCCTTCTAATGACGATGGATCACTCAAATTGCGTCGAGATTCAATACATCGGCCTCCAGCCTACTTGTCTCCAAGGGGATATCGCTGCCTCGGGCACCATATGCTCCTTCTGTGAGTCTAGATTTTCGAATCCGACGCAAAAATGATAGTGAATTGTAACGTTCAGCGCCTCCTAATGACGATAGAAGACTCAAATTACGTCGCGATCCAATACATCGTCCTCCATCCGACTTCTCTCCAAGGGTCTATTGCTGCCTCGGGCACCTTATGGTCGTTCTCCTGTGAGTCTAGATTTTCGAATCCGACGCAAAAATGATAGTGAATTGTAACGTTCAGCGCCTCCTAATGACGATAGAAGACTCAAATTGCGTCGCGATCCAATACATCGTCCTCCAGCCGACTTGTCTCCAAGGGTCTATTGCTGCCTCGGGCACCTTATGGTCGTTCTCCTGTGAGTCTAGATTTTCGAATCCGACGCAAAAATGATAGTTAATTGTAACGTTCAGGGCATTCTAATGACGATGGAACACTCAAATTGCGTCGAGATACAATACATCGTCCTCCAGCCGACTTGTCTCCAAGGATCTATGCTGCCTCGGGCACTTTATGGTCGTTCTCTTGTAATTCTAGATTTTCGAATCCGACGCAAAAATGATAGTTAATTGTAACGTTCAGGGCCGCCTAATGACGATGGAACTCTCAAATTGCGTCGAGATTCAATACATCGTCCTCCAGCCGACTTGTCTCCAAGGGTCTATTGCTGCCTCGGGCACCTTATGGTCGTTCTCCTGTGAGTCTAGATTATCGAATCCGACGCAAAAATGATAGTTAATAATAACGTTCAGGGCCTCCTAATGCCGATGGAACACTCAAATTGCGTCGAGATTCAATACATCGGCCTCCAGCCGACTTGTCTCCAAGGGTCTATTGCTGCCTCGGGCACCTTATGGTCGTTCTCCTGTGAGTCTAGATTTTCGAACCCGACGCAAAAATGATAGTTAATTGTAACGTTCAGGGCCTCCTAATGCCGATGGAACACTCAAATTGCGTCGAGATTCAATACTTCGGCCTCCAGCCGACTTGTCTCCAAGGGTCTATTGCTGCATCGGGCACCTTATGGTCGTTCTCCTGTGAGTCTAGATTTCCGAATCCGACGGAAAAATGATAGTTAATTATAACGTTCAGGGCCTCGTAATGACGATGGAACACTCAAATTGCGTCGAGATTCAATACATCGGCCTCCAGCCGACTTGTCTCCAAGGGTCTATTGCTGCCTCGGGCACCTTATGGTCGTTCTCCTGTGAGTTTAGATTATCGAATCCGACGCAAAAATGATAGTTAATTATAACGTTCAGGGCCTCCTAATGCCGATGGAACACTCAAATTATGTCGAGATTCAATACATCGTCCTCCAGCCGACTTGTCTCCAAGGGTCCATTGCTGCCTCTGGCACCTTATGGTCGTTGTCCTGTGAGTCTAGATTTTCGAATCCGACGCAAAAATGATAGTTAATTGTAACGTTCAGGGCCTTGTAATGACGATGGAACACTCAAATTGCGTCGAGATTCAATACATCGGCCTCCAGCCGACTTGTCTCCAAGGGTCTATTGCTGCCTCGGGCACCTTATGGTCGTTCTCCTGTGAGATTAGATTATCGAATCCGACGCAAAAATGATAGTTAATTGTAAGGTTTAGGGCCTCATAATGACGATGGGACACTCAAATTGCGTCGAGATTCAATACATCGTCCTCCAGCCGACTTGTTTCCAAGGGGATATTGCTGTCTCGGGCACAATATTATCCTTCTCCTGTGAGTCTAGATTTTCGAATCCGACGCAAAAATGATAGTGAATTGTAACGTTCAGCGCCTCCTAATGACGATAGAAGACTCAAATTGCGTCGCGATCCAATACATCGTCCTCCAGCCGACTTGTCTCCAAGGGTCTATTGCTGCCTCGGGCACCTTATGGTCGTTCTCCTGTGAGTCTAGATTTTCGAATCCGACGCAAAAATGATAGTTAATTGTAACGTTCAGGGCATTCTAATGACGATGGAACACTCAAATTGCGTCGAGATACAATACATCGTCCTCCAGCCGACTTGTCTCCAAGGATCTATGCTGCCTCGGGCACTTTATGGTCGTTCTCTTGTAATTCTAGATTTTCGAATCCGACGCAAAAATGATAGTTAATTGTAACGTTCAGGGCCGCCTAATGACGATGGAACTCTCAAATTGCGTCGAGATTCAATACATCGTCCTCCAGCCGACTTGTCTCCAAGGGTCTATTGCTGCCTCGGGCACCTTATGGTCGTTCTCCTGTGAGTCTAGATTATCGAATCCGACGCAAAAATGATAGTTAATAATAACGTTCAGGGCCTCCTAATGCCGATGGAACACTCAAATTGCGTCGAGATTCAATACATCGGCCTCCAGCCGACTTGTCTCCAAGGGTCTATTGCTGCCTCGGGCACCTTATGGTCGTTCTCCTGTGAGTCTAGATTTTCGAACCCGACGCAAAAATGATAGTTAATTGTAACGTTCAGGGCCTCCTAATGCCGATGGAACACTCAAATTGCGTCGAGATTCAATACTTCGGCCTCCAGCCGACTTGTCTCCAAGGGTCTATTGCTGCATCGGGCACCTTATGGTCGTTCTCCTGTGAGTCTAGATTTCCGAATCCGACGGAAAAATGATAGTTAATTATAAAGTTCAGGGCCTCGTAATGACGATGGAACACTCAAATTGCGTCGAGATTCAATACATCGGCCTCCAGCCGACTTGTCTCCAAGGGTCTATTGCTGCCTCGGGCACCTTATGGTCGTTCTCCTGTGAGTTTAGATTATCGAATCCGACGCAAAAATGATAGTTAATTATAACGTTCAGGGCCTCCTAATGCCGATGGAACACTCAAATTATGTCGAGATTCAATACATCGTCCTCCAGCCGACTTGTCTCCAAGGGTCCATTGCTGCCTCTGGCACCTTATGGTCGTTGTCCTGTGAGTCTAGATTTTCGAATCCGACGCAAAAATGATAGTTAATTGTAACGTTCAGGGCCTTGTAATGACGATGGAACACTCAAATTGCGTCGAGATTCAATACATCGGCCTCCAGCCGACTTGTCTCCAAGGGTCTATTGCTGCCTCGGGCACCTTATGGTCGTTCTCCTGTGAGATTAGATTATCGAATCCGACGCAAAAATGATAGTTAATTGTAAGGTTTAGGGCCTCATAATGACGATGGGACACTCAAATTGCGTCGAGATTCAATACATCGTCCTCCAGCCGACTTGTTTCCAAGGGGATATTGCTGCCTCGGGCACCTTATGGTCGTTCTCCTGTGAGTCTAGATTTTCGAACCCGACGCAAAAATGATAGTTAATTGTAACGTTCAGCGCCTCCTAATGACGATAGAAGACTCAAATTGCGTCGCGATCCAATACATCGTCCTCCAGCCGACTTGTCTCCAAGGGTCTATTGCTGCCTCGGGCACCTTATGGTCGTTCTCCTGTGAGTCTAGATTTTCGAATCCGACGCAAAAATGATAGTTAATTGTAACGTTCAGGGCCTTCTAATGACGATGGAACACTCAAATTGCGTCGAGATACAATACATCGTCCTCCAGCCGACTTGTCTCCAAGGATCTAATGCTGCCTCGGGCACTTTATGGTCGTTCTCTTGTAATTCTAGATTTTCGAATCCGACGCAAAAATGATAGTTAATTGTAACGTTCAGGGCCTTCTAATGACGATGGAACACTCAAATTGCGTCGAGATACAATACATCGTCCTCCAGCCGACTTGTCTCCAAGGGTCTATTGCTGCCTCGGGCACCTTATGGTCGTTCTCCTGTGAGTCTAGATTTTCGAACCCGACGCAAAAATGATAGTTAATTGTAACGTTCAGGGCCGCCTAATGACGATGGAACTCTCAAATTGCGTCGAGATTCAATACATCGTCCTCCAGCCGACTTGTCTCCAAGGGTCTATTGCTGCCTCGGGCACCTTATGGTCGTTCTCCTGTGAGTCTAGATTATCGAATCCGACGCAAAAATGATAGTTAATAATAACGTTCAGGGCCTCCTAATGCCGATGGAACACTCAAATTGCGTCGAGATTCAATACATCGTCCTCCAGCCTACTTGTCTCCAAGGGTCTATTGCTGCCTCGGGCACCTTATGGTCGTTGTCCTGTGAGTCTAGATTTTCGAATCCGACGCAAAAATGATAGTTAATTGTAACGTTCAGGGCCTTCTAATGACGATGGAACACTCAAATTGCGTCGAGATTCAATACATCGTCCTCCAGGCGACTTGTCTCCAAGGGTCTATTGCTGCCTCGGGCACCTTATGGTCGTTCTCCTGTGAGTCTAGATTTTCGAATCCGACGCAAAAATGATAGTTAATTGTAACGTTCAGGGCCTTGTAATGACGATGGAACACTCAAATTGCGTCGAGATTCAATACATCGGCCTCCAGCCGACTTGTCTCCAAGGGTCTATTGCTGCCTCGGGCACCTTATGGTCGTTCTCCTGTGAGTTTAGATTATCGAATCCGACGCAAAATTGATAGTTAATTATAACGTTCAGGGCCTCCTAATGCCGATGGAACACTCAAATTGCGTCGAGATTCAATACATCGGCCTCCAGCCGACTTGTCTCCAAGGGTCTATTGCTGCCTCGGGCACCTTATGGTCGTTGTCCTGTGAGTCTAGATTTTCGAATCCGACGCAAAAATGATAGTTAATTGTAACGTTCAGGGCCTTCTAATGACGATGGAACACTCAAATTGCGTCGAGATTCAATACATCGGCCTCCAGCCTACTTGTCTCCAAGGGGATATCGCTGCCTCGGGCACCATATGCTCCTTCTGTGAGTCTAGATTTTCGAATCCGACGCAAAAATGATAGTGAATTGTAACGTTCAGCGCCTCCTAATGACGATAGAAGACTCAAATTACGTCGCGATCCAATACATCGTCCTCCATCCGACTTCTCTCCAAGGGTCTATTGCTGCCTCGGGCACCTTATGGTCGTTCTCCTGTGAGTCTAGATTTTCGAATCCGACGCAAAAATGATAGTGAATTGTAACGTTCAGCGCCTCCTAATGACGATAGAAGACTCAAATTGCGTCGCGATCCAATACATCGTCCTCCAGCCGACTTGTCTCCAAGGGTCTATTGCTGCATCGGGCACCTTATGGTCGTTCTCCTGTGAGTCTAGATTTCCGAATCCGACGGAAAAATGATAGTTAATTATAAAGTTCAGGGCCTCGTAATGACGATGGAACACTCAAATTGCGTCGAGATTCAATACATCGGCCTCCAGCCGACTTGTCTCCAAGGGTCTATTGCTGCCTCGGGCACCTTATGGTCGTTCTCCTGTGAGTTTAGATTATCGAATCCGACGCAAAAATGATAGTTAATTATAACGTTCAGGCCTCCTAATGCCGATGAACACTCAAATTATGTCGAGATTCAATACATCGTCCTCCAGCCGACTTGTCTCCAAGGGTCCATTGCTGCCTCTGGCACCTTATGGTCGTTGTCCTGTGAGTCTAGATTTTCGAATCCGACGCAAAAATGATAGTTAATTGTAACGTTCAGGGCCTTGTAATGACGATGGAACACTCAAATTGCGTCGAGATTCAATACATCGGCCTCCAGCCGACTTGTCTCCCAAGGGTCTATTGCTGCCTCGGGCACCTTATGGTCGTTCTCCTGTGAGATTAGATTATCGAATCCGACCGCAAAAATGATAGTTAATTGTAAGGTTTAGGGCCTCATAATGACGATGGGACACTCAAATTGCGTCGAGATTCAATACATCGTCCTCCAGCCGACTTGTTTCCAAGGGGATATTGCTGTCTCGGGCACAATATTATCCTTCTCCTGTGAGTCTAGATTTTCGAATCCGACGCAAAAATGATAGTGAATTGTAACTTTCAGCGCCTCCTAATGACGATAGAAGACTCAAATTGCGTCGCGATCCAATACATCGTCCTCCAGCCGACTTGTCTCCAAGGGTCTATTGCTGCCTCGGGCACCTTATGGTCGTTCTCCTGTGAGTCTAGATTTTCGAACCCGACGCTAAAATGATAGTTAATTGTAACGTTCAGGGCCTCCTAATGCCGATGGAACACTCAATTTGCGTCGAGATTCAATACATCGGCCTCCAGCCGACTTGTCTCCAAGGGTCTATTGCTGCCTCGGGCACCTTATGGTCGTTCTCCTGTGAGTCTAGATTTTCGAACCCGACGCAAAAATGATAGTTAATTGTAACGTTCAGCGCCTCCTAATGACGATAGAAGACTCAAATTGCGTCGCGATCCAATACATCGTCCTCCAGCCGACTTGTCTCCAAGGGTCTATTGCTGCCTCGGGCACCTTATGGTCGTTCTCCTGTGAGTCTAGATTTTCGAATCCGACGCAAAAATGATAGTTAATTGTAACGTTCAGGGCCTTCTAATGACGATGGAACACTCAAATTGCGTCGAGATACAATACATCGTCCTCCAGCCGACTTGTCTCCAAGGATCTAATGCTGCCTCGGCACTTTATGGTCGTTCTCTTGTAATTCTAGATTTTCGAATCCGACGCAAAAATGATAGTTAATTGTAACGTTCAGGGCCCTTCTAATGACGATGGAACACCTCAAATTGCGTCGAGATACAATACATCGTCCTCCAGCCGACTTGTCTCCAAGGGTCTATTGCAGCCTCGGGCACCTTATGGTCGTTCTCCTGTGAGTCTAGATTTTCGAACCCGACGCAAAAATGATAGTTAATTGTAAACGTTCAGGGCCTCCTAATGCCGATGGAACACTCAAATTGCGTCGAGATTCAATCCTTCGGCCTCCAGTCGACTTGTCTCCAAGGGTCTATTGCTGCATCGGGCACCTTATGGTCGATCTCCTGTGAGTCTAGATTTCCGAATCCGACGAAAAAATGATAGTTAATTATAACGTTCAGGGCCTCGTAATGACGATGGAACACTCAAATTGCGTCGAGATTCAATACATCGGCCTCCAGCCGACTTGTCTACAAGGGTCTATTGCTGGCCTCGGGCACCTTATGGTCGTTCTCCTGTGAGTTTTAGATTATCGAATCCGACGCAAAAATGATAGTAATTAAACGTTCAGGGCCTCCTAATGCCGATGGAACACTCAAATTATGTCGAGATTCAATACATCGTCCTCCAGCCGACTTGTCTCCAAGGGTCCATTGCTGCCTCTGGCACCTTATTGTCGTTGTCCTGTGAGTCTAGATTTTCGAATCCTACGCAAAATGATAGTTAATTGTAACGTTCAGGGCCTTCTAATGACGATGGAACACTCAAATTGCGTCGAGATTCAATACATCGGCCTCCAGCCTACTTGTCTCCAAGGGATATCGCTGCCTCGGGGCACCACATGGTCCTTCTCCTGTGAGTCTAGATTTTCGAATCCGACGCAAAAATGATAGTTAATTGTAACGTTCAGGGCCTTGTAATGACGATGGAACACTCAAATGCGTCGAGATTCAATACATCGGCCTCCAGCCGACTTGTCTCCAAGGGTCTATTGCTGCCTCGGGCACCTTATGGTCGTTGTCCTGTGAGTCTAGATTTCGAATCGACGCAAAAATGATAGTTAATTGTAACGTTCAGGCCTTCTAATGACGATGGAACACTCAAATTGCGTCGAGATTCAGTACATCGTCCTCCAGCCGCCTTGTCTCCAAGGGTCTATTGCTGCCCTCGGGCACCTTATGGTCGTTCTCACTGTGAGTCTAGATTATCGAATCCGACGCAAAAATGATAGTTAATAATAACGTTCAGCGCCTCCTAATGGCGATAGAAGACTCAAATTGCGTCGCGATCCAATACATCGTCCTCCAGCCGACTTGGTCTCCAAGGGTCTATTGCTGCCTCGGGCACCTTATGGTCGTTCTCCTGTGAGATTAGATTATCGAATCCGACGCAAAAAATGATAGTTAATTGTAAGGTTTAGGCCTCCTAATGACGATGGGACACTCAATTGCGTCGAGATTCAATACATCGTCCTCCAGCCGACTTGTCTCCAAGGGGATATTGCTGTCTCGGGCACAATATTATCCTTCTCCTGTGAGTCTAGATTTTCGAATCCGACGCAAAAATGATAGTGAATTGTAACGTTCAGCGCCTCCTAATGACGATAGAAGACTCAAATTGCGTCGCGATCCAATACATCGTCCTCCAGCCGACTTGTCTCCAAGGGTCTATTGCTGCCTCGGGCACCTTATGGTCGTTCTCCTGTGAGTCTAGATTTTCGAATCCGACGCAAAATGATAGTTAATTGTAACGTTCAGGGCCTTCTAATGACGATGGAACACTCAAATTGCGTCGAGATACAATACATCGTCCTCCAGCCGACTTGTCTCCAAGGATCTAATGCTGCCTCGGGCACTTTATGGTCGTTCTCTTGTAATTCTAGATTTTCGAATCCGCCGCAAAAATGATAGTTAATTGTAACGTTCAGGGCCGCCTAATGACGATGGAACTCTCAAATTGCGTCGAGATTCAATACATCGTCCTCCAGCCGACTTGTCTCCAAGGGTCTATTGCTGCCTCGGGCACCTTATGGTCGTTCTCCTGTGAGTCTAGATTATCGAATCCGACGCAAAAATGATAGTTAATAATAACGTTCAGGGCCTCCTAATGCCGATGGAACACTCAAATTGCGTCGAGATTCAATACATCGGCCTCCAGCCGACTTGTCTCCAAGGGTCTATTGCTGCCTCGGGCACCTTATGGTCGTTGTCCTGTGAGTCTAGATTTTCGAATCCGACGCAAAAATGATAGTTAATTGTAACGTTCAGGGCCTTCTAATGACGATGGAACACTCAAATTGCGTCGAGATTCAATACATCGTCCTCCAGCCGACTTGTCTCCAAGGGTCTATTGCTGCCTCGGGCACCTTATGGTCGTTCTCCTGTGAGTCTAGATTTTCGAATCCGACGCAAAAATGATAGTTAAATTGTAACGTTCAGGGCCTTGTAATGACGATGGAACACTCAAATTGCGTCGAGATTCAATACATCGGCCTCCAGCCGACTTGTCTCCAAGGGTCTATTGCTGCCTCGGGCACCTTATGGTCGTTGTCCTGTGAGTCTAGATTTTCGAATCCGACGCAAAAATGATAGTTAATTGTAACGTTCAGCGCCTCCTAATGACGATAGAAGACTCAAATTGCGTCGCGATCCAATACATCGTCCTCCAGCCGACTTGTCTCCAAGGGTCTATTGCTGCCTCGGGCACCTTATGGTCGTTCTCCTGTGAGTCTAGATTTTCGAATCCGACGCAAAAATGATAGTTAATTGTAACGTTCAGGGCCTTGTAATGACGATGGAACACTCAAATTGCGTCGAGATTCAATACATCGGCCTCCAGCCGACTTGTCTCCAAGGGTCTATTGCTGCCTCGGGCACCTTATGGTCGTTCTCCTGTGAGTTTAGATTATCGAATCCGACGCAAAAATGATAATTATAACGTTCAGGGCCTCCTAATGCCGATGGAACACTCAAATTGCGTCGAGATTCAATACATCGGCCTCCAGCCGACTTGTCTCCAAGGGTCTATTGCTGCCTCGGGCACCTTATGGTCGTTGTCCTGTGAGTCTAGATTTTCGAATCCGACGCAAAAATGATAGTTAATTGTAACGTTCAGGGCCTTCTAATGACGATGGAACACTCAAATTGCGTCGAGATTCAATACATCGGCCTCCAGCCTACTTGTCTCCAAGGGGATATCGCTGCCTCGGGCTCCATATGCTCCTTCTGTGAGTCTAGATTTTCGAATCCGACGCAAAAATGATAGTGAATTGTAACGTTCAGCGCCTCCTAATGACGATAGAAGACTCAAATTACGTCGCGATCCAATACATCGTCCTCCATCCGACGTGTCTCCAAGGGTCTATTGCTGCCTCGGGCACCTTATGGTCGTTCTCCTGTGAGTCTAGATTTTCGAATCCGACGCAAAAATGATAGTGAATTGTAACGTTCTGCGCCTCCTAATGACGATAGAAGACTCAAATTGCGTCGCGATCCAATACATCGTCCTCCAGCCGACTTGTCTCCAAGGGTCTATTGCTGCCTCGGGCACCTTATGGTCGTTCTCCTGTGAGATTAGATTATCTAATCCGACGCAAAAATGATAGTTAATTGTAAGGTTTAGGGCCTCCTAATGACGATGGGACACTCAAATTGCGTCGAGATTCAATACATCGTCCTCCAGCCGACTTGTCTCCAGGGGGATATTGCTGTCTCGGGCACAATATTATCCTTCTCCTGTGAGTCTAGATTTTCGAATCCGACGCCAAAATGATAGTGAATTGTAACGTTCAGCGCCTCCTAATGACGATAGAAGACTCAAATTGCGTCGCGATCCAATACATCGTCCTCCAGCCGACTTGTCTCCAAGGGTCTATTGCTGCCTCGGGCACCTTATGGTCGTTCTCCTGTGAGTCTAGATTTTCGAATCCGACGCAAAAATGATAGTTAATTGTAACGTTCAGGGCCTTCTAATGACGATGGAACACTCAAATTGCGTCGAGATACAATACATCGTCCTCCAGCCGACATGTCTCCAAGGATCTAATGCTGCCTCGGGCACTTTATGGTCGTTCTCTTGTAATTCTAGATTTTCGAATCCGACGCAAAAATGATAGTTAATTGTAACGTTCAGGGCCGCCTAATGACGATGGAACTCTCAAATTGCGTCGACATTCAATACATCGTCCTCCAGCCGACTTGTCTCCAAGGGTCTATTGCTGCCTCGGGCACCTTATGGTCGTTCTCCTGTGAGTCTAGATTATCGAATCCGACGCAAAAATGATAGTTAATAATAACGTTCAGGGCCTCCTAATGCCGATGGAACACTCAAATTGCGTCGAGATTCAATACATCGGCCTCCAGCCGACTTGTCTCCAAGGGTCTATTGCTGCCTCGGGCACCTTATGGTCGTTCTCCTGTGAGTCTAGATTTTCGAACCCGACGCAAAAATGATAGTTAATTGTAACGTTCAGGGCCTCCTAATGCCGATGGAACACTCAAATTGCGTCGAGATTCAATACTTCGGCCTCCAGCCGACTTGTCTCCAAGGGTCTATTGCTGCATCGGGCACCTTATGGTCGTTCTCCTGTGAGTCTAGATTTCCGAATCCGACGGAAAAATGATAGTTAATTATAACGTTCAGGGCCTCGTAATGACGATGGAACACTCAAATTGCGTCGAGATTCAATACATCGGCTCCAGCCGACTTGTCTCCAAGGGTCTATTGCTGCCTCGGGCACCTTATGGTCGTTCTCCTGTGAGTTTTAGATTATCGAATCCGACGCAAAAATGATAGTTTAATTATAACGTTCAGGGCCTCCTAATGCCGATGGAAACACTCAAATTATGTCGATATCAATACATCGTCCCTCCAGCCGACTTGTCTCCAAGGGTCCATTGCTGCCTCTGGCACATTATGGTCGTTGTCCTGTGAGTCTAGATTTTCGAATCCGACGCAAAAATGATAGTTAATTGTAACGTTCAGGGGCCTTCCTAATGACGATGGAACACTCAAATTGCGTCGAGATTCAATACATCGGCCTCCAGCCTACTTGTCTCCAAGCGGATATCGCTGCCTCGGGCACCACATGGTCCTTCTCCTGTGAGTCTATGATTTTAGAATCCGACGCAAAAAT
>NW_025726780.1:2500-7500 GCF_021461395.2 Schistocerca americana
GGGCCGGCCGCCCGCGCGGAGCAATCCGCGGCGGGGCCGTGTCCGGTTGCCTTTCCACTCGCCGCGGGGTGGGGCCGTTCCGGTGTGCGGTGGGCCGCACTTCTCCCCTAGTAGGACGTCGCGACCCGCTGGGTGCCGGCCTACGGCCCGGGTGCGCAGCCTGTCCTTCCGCGGGCCTCGGTTCGCGTCTGTTGGGCAGAGCCCCGGTGTCCTGGCTGGCTGCCCGGCGGTATATCTGGAGGAGTCGATTCGCCCCTTTGGGCGCTCGGGCTCCCGGCAAGCGCGCGCGGTTCTTCCCGGATGACGGACCTACCTGGCCCGGCCCCGGACCCGCGCCGCTGTTGGCTCGGGATGCTCTCGGGCGGAATAATCGCTCCCGTCAGCGGCGCTTCAGCTTTGGACAATTTCACGACCCGTCTTGAAACACGGACCAAGGAGTCTAACATGTGCGCGAGTCATTGGGCTGTACGAAACCTAAAGGCGTAATGAAAGTGAAGGTCTCGCCTTGCGCGGGCCGAGGGAGGATGGGGCTTCCCCGCCCTTCACGGGGCGGCGGCCTCCGCACTCCCGGGGCGTCTCGTCCTCATTGCGAGGTGAGGCGCACCTAGAGCGTACACGTTGGGACCCGAAAGATGGTGAACTATGCCTGGCCAGGACGAAGTCAGGGGAAACCCTGATGGAGGTCCGTAGCGATTCTGACGTGCAAATCGATCGTCGGAGCTGGGTATAGGGGCGAAAGACTAATCGAACCATCTAGTAGCTGGTTCCCTCCGAAGTTTCCCTCAGGATAGCTGGTGCTCGTACGAGTCTCATCCGGTAAAGCGAATGATTAGAGGCCTTGGGGCCGAAACGACCTCAACCTATTCTCAAACTTTAAATGGGTGAGATCTCCGGCTTGCTTGATATGCTGAAGCCGCGAGCAAACGACTCGGATCGGAGTGCCAAGTGGGCCACTTTTGGTAAGCAGAACTGGCGCTGTGGGATGAACCAAACGCCGAGTTAAGGCGCCCGAATCGACGCTCATGGGAAACCATGAAAGGCGTTGGTTGCTTAAGACAGCAGGACGGTGGCCATGGAAGTCGGAATCCGCTAAGGAGTGTGTAACAACTCACCTGCCGAAGCAACTAGCCCTGAAAATGGATGGCGCTGAAGCGTCGTGCCTATACTCGGCCGTCAGTCTGGCAGTCATGGCCGGTCCTTGCGGCCGGCCGCGAAGCCCTGACGAGTAGGAGGGTCGCGGCGGTGGGCGCAGAAGGGTCTGGGCGTGAGCCTGCCTGGAGCCGCCGTCGGTGCAGATCTTGGTGGTAGTAGCAAATACTCCAGCGAGGCCCTGGAGGGCTGACGCGGAGAAGGGTTTCGTGTGAACAGCCGTTGCACACGAGTCAGTCGATCCTAAGCCCTAGGAGAAATCCGATGTTGATGGGGGCCGTCATAGCATGATGCACTTTGTGCTGGCCCCCGTTGGGCGAAAGGGAATCCGGTTCCTATTCCGGAACCCGGCAGCGGAACCGATACAAGTCGGGCCCCTCTTTTAGAGATGCTCGTCGGGGTAACCCAAAAGGACCCGGAGACGCCGTCGGGAGATCGGGGAAGAGTTTTCTTTTCTGCATGAGCGTTCGAGTTCCCTGGAATCCTCTAGCAGGGAGATAGGGTTTGGAACGCGAAGAGCACCGCAGTTGCGGCGGTGTCCCGATCTTCCCCTCGGACCTTGAAAATCCGGGAGAGGGCCACGTGGAGGTGTCGCGCCGGTTCGTACCCATATCCGCAGCAGGTCTCCAAGGTGAAGAGCCTCTAGTCGATAGAATAATGTAGGTAAGGGAAGTCGGCAAATTGGATCCGTAACTTCGGGATAAGGATTGGCTCTGAGGATCGGGGCGTGTCGGGCTTGGTCGGGAAGTGGGTCAGCGCTAACGTGCCGGGCCTGGGCGAGGTGAGTGCCGTAGGGGTGCCGGTAAGTGCGGGCGTTTAGCGCGGGCGTGGTCTGCTCTCGCCGTTGGTTGGCCTCGTGCTGGCCGGCGGTGCAGGATGCGCGCGCCTGCGCGGCGTTCGCGCCCCGGTGCTTCAACCTGCGTGCAGGATCCGAGCTCGGTCCCGTGCCTTGGCCTCCCACGGATCTTCCTTGCTGCGAGGCCGCGTCCGCCTTAGCGTGCTCCTCCGGGGCGCGCGGGTGCGCGGATTCTCTTCGGCCGCCATTCAACGATCAACTCAGAACTGGCACGGACTGGGGAATCCGACTGTCTAATTAAAACAAAGCATTGCGATGGCCCTAGCGGGTGTTGACGCAATGTGATTTCTGCCCAGTGCTCTGAATGTCAACGTGAAGAAATTCAAGCAAGCGCGGGTAAACGGCGGGAGTAACTATGACTCTCTTAAGGTGGCCAAGTGGCGGTGGTGTGGCTGCATCCGGACTTGGCTTCTCGAAGTGCGGTCTTGATGTAGTCGTGCTGCTGCTGCGAGGTGCCTTCCTTGGGTTATAGTTACAGGGAGAGTGATGCGCAATACATGGGCCTAGCCCTCTTAGCCTCTCCTCTCCTGCAGTCTTCTCCCCTTCTCGTGGGCCCGCTGATTTCGCAGAGTGGAAGACCGCACCAGGGGCTTGGGGGGGTTACCAGCCCCCCCTCGCACTATCCCTTTTTTTTAGTTGGGGCAGTAAGCAGAGAATAAGTGGTGGCCCTTCCGCTGAAGGTGCCACCCCAACTCCCCCAGCACCTAGCCGGCCAACCGGCCGTGCCGAAAATCTTGTAACTTTTGCAGCTATGTATACCTGTAGTGAGTGCCACCGCAGCTTTACAACCAAGAACGGTCTCGGGGTCCATCGCCGCCGCCAACATCTTGCGGCCGCCAACGCGGAGATCGTCACGGAGAGGCATCGCGCGAGGTGGACGGAGGAAGAAGTCCTGTCGCTCGCCAAGGCAGAGGCCGAACTGTTCCTCGAGAGGGACGCCCGGTTCTTCTTTGTAAATCAAGAGCTCATCAGGATGTTCCCCGACCGAACGCTTGAGGCAATCAAGTGCCGACGGCGGCAAGCTGCCCACAAGCAGCTTGTCCGCCAATTCATGGAGGCGCTTGAGATCGGTCGGGGGGAAGAGCCGGCGTCCCGCCGGGGAGCGGCGAGCCCGCTGCCTGACGCGGGCGAGGCCGCTGCGCCGCCCGTCGACGCAGCCGAGGACTTCGCGGCCGACACCACCGGGGCCGCCGCCGGAGGGGCCGACTGACGCCGCCATCTGGGAGCATCTGGCGGGGCTACCCGCTTCCGCCCAGCGTTTCTCTGCCCTGGATCGTGTCATCGGTCTGGGGCGGGGCACGCCGCCCGATGTCATCCTGGGCATGCTCCCGGATGCCCTTGCGTCGGTCGGGTCCAGAGGGGAGAGATCGATCACCAGGACACAGCGGCCGCGCCAACCATCGAAGCGGCCGCCTGCCGCGCCGCCGACGCAGAAGCGCAAGCGGCGCCGCTGGGAGTACGCGAGAACGCAGGATGCCTTCCGACGGTCGCGTGCGCGTTGCGTGCGCGGCCTCTTGGATGGCACCCTGCTCCAGCCGCCACCTGCCATCCCTGGTCTGCTGGACTTCTGGGCGGACCTCTTCACCAAGAAGCCCATCTCCACCGCGGGCTTCATTCGTGACCGCCTCCTCCCGCACTCAGAGCCTGTCGCTCTCGAGTGCATATGGGGGCCGGTCACACATGAGGAGGTCGCCGCCGCGTTGCCGCCCAGGGGATCAGCAGCCGGGCCGGACGGCCTTACCCCAGCGGAGTTGCGGCGTCTGCCGCACGAAGTCCTGGTGAAAGTGATGAATCTCTTCCTTCTGGCCCGCGCCCTTCCGGAACGCCTGCTTCGCGCGCGGACGTCCCTTCTCCCGAAAACGGCTGCACCAACATCCCCCGCTGACTTTCGCCCCATTACGGTCTGCTCGGTGTTGGCGCGGACCTTCACAAGGTTCTCGCGTCACGCCTGATGCGCGCTTGTGCTGTGGACGAACGTCAGCGGGCAATTCATCCCTCGGGATGGGATGTTGGAAAATACCTTCATCTTGGACACTGCTCTCACCGACGCAGTTCGCTCCTGCCGCTCTGTCTTTGTGGCATCGATCGACGTATCTAAGGCATTCGATTCGGTAGATCATGCTGCCCTTCGCCCCGTGCTGAAGGCGCATGGCCTGCCGGATTGCTTTGTCGAGTATGTCGAGCGGTGCTACGAGGGCAGCACGACAGTGATAGCGGACGGCGCCGGCGTGGGCGTGTCTGTGCAGCCAGCACGGGGCGTTCGCCAGGGCGATCCCCTCTCCCCCCTCCTGTTCAACTTTGCGGTGGACTACGTTTTAGGCCAACTGCCCTCCCACATCGGAGCTCGGATCCTCGGTCGCAGAGTCAACGCTGCGGCCTTTGCAGATGACGTCTTGCTGTTTGCAGCGACCCCGAGGGGCTTGCAGTCCCTCATCGACGCAGCTACCGCAGCCCTCGCCCACCTGGGGCTGCAGATCAACGCCCGGAAGTGTTTCACCCTCGCCTTAGTCGCGTCAGGGCGCGAGAAGAAGGTGAAGGTGGACAGCAATGTCACCTTCACAGCAGGCAATACCACCATGCCTGCCCTGCGTGTGGGTGAAACCTTCCGGTACCTGGGGCTGCAATTTTCCACGGCGGGTCGCTGTGTCTTCAATCCACGTAGCCACCTGGTGGAGCAGCTTGACGTCATCTCCCGAGCTCCGCTGAAGCCGCAACAGCGCCTCCACGCTCTCACCAACGTACTTCTCCCTGGCCTGTACCACGGGCTGGCCCTCAGCCGCACCCGGGTGGGTGCATTGAAGTCGGCCGACGTTACCATCCGGGCCGCCGTCAGGAGATGGTTCCGCCTTCCGGCGGACACCCCCCTGGGATACTTCCACGCTCCTGTTGCCCAGGGGGGCCTCGGCATTCCATCTTGCCGATGGATGGGTCCGACCCTCCGTCGGTCCCGTCTCCTGGCGCTGAAGAAGATAGGGCCAGCCTGCGACGGTGTAGG
>NW_025726780.1:12500-17500 GCF_021461395.2 Schistocerca americana
GCCTTAACGTAACCCACGTTGCGCCTTAACCTAACCTATATTGTACCTTAACCTAACCCATATTGTACCTTAACCTAACCCATATTGTACCTTAACCTAACCTATATTGGGCCTTAACCTAACCTATATTGGGCCTTAACCTAACCTATATTGGGCCTTAACCTAACCTATATTGGGCCTTAACGTAACCCACGTTGCGCCTTAACGTAACCCCCGTTGCGCCTTAACGTAACCCACGTTGCGCCTTAACGTAACCCACGTTGCGCCTTAACGTAACCCACGTTGCGCCTTAACCTAACCCATATTGCGCCTTAACCTAACCCATATTGCGCCTTAACCTAACCCATATTGCGCCTTAACCTAACCCATATTGTACCTTAACCTAACCTATATTGTACCTTAACCTAACCTATATTGTACCTTAACCTAACCTATATTGGGCCTTAACCTAACCTATATTGGGCCTTAACCTAACCTATATTGGGCCTTAACCTAACCTATATTGGGCCTTAACCTAACCTATATTGGGCCTTAACGTAACCCACGTTGCGCCTTAACGTAACCCACGTTGCGCCTTAACGTAACCCACGTTGCGCCTTAACGTAACCCACGTTGCGCCTTAACGTAACCCACGTTGCGCCTTAACGTAACCCACGTTGCGCCTTAACCTAACCCATATTGCGCCTTAACCTAACCCATATTGCGCCTTACCCTAACCCATATTGCGCCTTAACCTAACCCATATTGTGCCTTAACCTAACCTATATTGTACCTTAACCTAACCCATATTGTACCTTAACCTAACCTATATTGTACCTTAACCTAACCTATATTGTACCTTAACCTAACCTATATTGTACCTTAACCTAACCCATATTGCGCCTTAACCTAACCCATATTGCGCCTTAACCTAACCCATATTGCGCCTTAACCTAACCCATATTGCGCCTTAACCTAACCCATATTGCGCCTTAACCTAACCCATATTGCGCCTTAACCTAACCCATATTGCGCCTTAACCTAACCCATATTGCGCCTTAACCTAACCCATATTGCGCCTTAACCTAACCCATATTGTACCTTAACCTAACCCATATTGTACCTTAACCTAACCTATATTGTACCTTAACCTAACCTATATTGTACCTTAACCTAACCTATATTGTACCTTAACCTAACCTATATTGGGCCTTAACCTAACCTATATTGGGCCTTAACCTAACCTATATTGGGCCCTTAACGTAACCCACGTTGCGCCTTAACGTAACCCACGTTGCGCCTTAACGTAACCCACGTTGCGCCTTAACGTAACCCACGTTGCGCCTTAACGTAACCCACGTTGCGCCTTAACGTAACCCACGTTGCGCCTTAACGTAACCCACGTTGCGCCTTAACGTAACCCACGTTGCGCCTTAACGTAACCCACGTTGCGCCTTAACCCAACACACGTTGCGCCTTAACCCAACACACGTTGGGCCTTAACCCAACACACGTTGGGCCTTAACCCAACACACGTTGGGCCTTAACCCAACACACGTTGGGCCTTAACCCAACACACGTTGGGCCTTAACCAACACACGTTGGGCCTTAACCCAACACACGTTGGGCCTTAACCCAACACACGTTGGGCCTTAAACCCAACACACGTTGGGCCTTAACCCAACACACGTTGGGCCTTAACCCAACACACGTTGGGCCTTAACCCAACACACGTTGGGCCTTAACCCAACACACGTTGGGCCTTAACCCAACACACGTTGGGCCTTAACCCAACACACGTTGGGCCTTAACCCAACACACGTTGGGCCTTAACCCAACACACGTTGGGCCTTAACCCAACACACGTTGGGCCTTAACCCAACACACGTTGGGCCTTAACCTGCTCTGTAATTGTCATACGACGCGTTAAATTAGTGTGGTGTTGCCTAACTGCAACCCCCGCAATATAGTTTGCTACTCGCACTGCCTGGTCCCCAGAGTATCGCTTCATGTTAAACACCTTGCAGCTATACACTGTAATGCGGATGGCAGCAGGACGTACATGCTCAATGCCCTTCGCAGTTGTTCATTGGCATTTGCATGGCGAAGCACAGCCTACGTTGTGGTACGGCGTGTGTCAACTGTCCGCTGATGTTGTACGTCCAAATCACACACTGTACTGCACATTGGTCCTCATGTACTGAATGATACATCGTGGTACATGTGTGACCGTACCACGACTGCGCCAACAACGGCGAACCATACGGTCCAAATATTGTGCACTCAGCTACGTGTCGTCTCCCTATAAGAGCTGGATTGCAGTATGGTATGCCGTGGATGGCGATCAGCATGAGCCGTCTGTTGATGTAGTGGCGCGTGTTGTCAGACGTAGTCGTCTCTTCTCACACACCGTGATAGCATGGTGCACTGCGTTCCACATCTGCGACATGCGACAGAGGCCGGTTGACAGTCGTTCGCGCAATGGACATCGCATACGTACGGGGGCCACCTTCCACGTGTTCGCGAAGCGTGCACATGTTGTTGCGTGTATGTGGGCAGACATAGTGTGTCGTGACACCTGACACAGGCATGCAACAATCGTTGAATTTGCAAATGGCGATGGACGTCTACGTTTGCTGGTGACGTTACGCAAATGAACAACTGGTAAACGGTTGTGGTGCGGTTGTTCTCGCTAGAGGTGAATCAGTGATGGCGACGATCGGTTGAGCTACCAACCGGTTGTTTCAGCGATACCCACCATGCCCACGAACGTGAATGGCATGTGGGTGTGAAGCGATACGCGGCGGTGGCTGGGTGGGACCGTCCCCGGCCGGTGAGGGGGGGCCTCCCGGCGTGCTGGCCGCGCGGTGCGTGGGCGCACGCGCTACAGCCGGCTGGTGGGGGCGGCCAGTGGCAGGCGCGCCGGCCGACGGAGGCGGCAGGCGGCGCAGCTGCGCGCCGGCGCACCCTGCACGCGGCGCCGTGCGGCCAAAGTAGGTCCTCGCGGGCCCGGTGCGAAGCGCGGTGGACATCTGCAGTGTGCTGGTCCGATTGAGGACTGTGTGCGCTGAGGATGCGCCGCCGCCCGGCGCTCGGCGCCGCGACGCCGTCTGCTGCTCGGTCGCCTCTGCGGTTTCTCGCAGGTGGTTTGTATCGCAGCTGTGCGGACGTGTTGGCGCGTGCGCTGTGCTGGGAGAGTTCGCTTCGGCACCCAAGTGGGGCTTTTGTCCTTCTGTGGCGCTGGCGTTGGAGCTGCCGGCCACCGTAGGTGGCGCGTGTTGTCTCCCGCCGGCAATGCCACGACAGCACGCTCCCGGGCCTCTGTCGGCAGCGGCAAGCTCAGTTGGGAGCACGGGTGGTCGCACCTAAAGCGTCTACTCGCCAAACTCCGGGCGATTGCGCCTCTCTCGAACCCGACCAAGTACTTAGGACGGCGCTGCGCGCCGCCGGGACCTGAGAGGGTTTCGAGGTGTATTGTGCAGGGGAGCTCAGCCTCCTCCTGTTTGCAGAATAATTGAGCGGACGCTTGCGTGTTCGCGCGGGCCCCCGGGACACACTCCCGGGCGGCCGGCTGCTCAGCTCTAGTTGACGCAGCTCCCTGGTTGATCCTGCCAGTAGTCATATGCTTGTCTCAAAGATTAAGCCATGCATGTCTCAGTACAAGCCGCATTAAGGTGAAACCGCGAATGGCTCATTAAATCAGTTATGGTTCCTTAGATCGTACCCACGTTACTTGGATAACTGTGGTAATTCTAGAGCTAATACATGCAAACAGAGTCCCGACCAGAGATGGAAGGGACGCTTTTATTAGATCAAAACCAATCGGTCGGCTCGTCCGGTCCGTTTGCCTTGGTGACTCTGAATAACTTTGGGCTGATCGCACGGTCCTCGTACCGGCGACGCATCTTTCAAATGTCTGCCTTATCAACTGTCGATGGTAGGTTCTGCGCCTACCATGGTTGTAACGGGTAACGGGGAATCAGGGTTCGATTCCGGAGAGGGAGCCTGAGAAACGGCTACCACATCCAAGGAAGGCAGCAGGCGCGCAAATTACCCACTCCCGGCACGGGGAGGTAGTGACGAAAAATAACGATACGGGACTCATCCGAGGCCCCGTAATCGGAATGAGTACACTTTAAATCCTTTAACGAGTATCTATTGGAGGGCAAGTCTGGTGCCAGCAGCCGCGGTAATTCCAGCTCCAATAGCGTATATTAAAGTTGTTGCGGTTAAAAAGCTCGTAGTTGGATTTGTGTCCCACGCTGTTGGTTCACCGCCCGTCGGTGTTTAACTGGCATGTATCGTGGGACGTCCTGCCGGTGGGGCGAGCTGAAGGCGTGCGACGCGCCTCGTGCGTGCTCGTGCGTCCCGAGGCGGACCCCGTTGCAATCCTACCAGGGTGCTCTTGAGTGAGTGTCTCGGTGGGCCGGCACGT
This sequence comes from Schistocerca americana, assembly GCF_021461395.2. Taxonomy (NCBI): domain Eukaryota; kingdom Metazoa; phylum Arthropoda; class Insecta; order Orthoptera; family Acrididae; genus Schistocerca; species Schistocerca americana. The sequence goes on from NW_025726780.1 coordinate 16,915, forward strand.
TTACTTTGAACAAATTAGAGTGCTTAAAGCAGGCAAGCCCGCCTGAATACTGTGTGCATGGAATAATGGAATAGGACCTCGGTTCTATTTTGTTGGTTTTCGGAACCCGAGGTAATGATTAATAGGGACAGGCGGGGGCATTCGTATTGCGACGTTAGAGGTGAAATTCTTGGATCGTCGCAAGACGAACAGAAGCGAAAGCATTTGCCAAGTATGTTTTCATTAATCAAGAACGAAAGTTAGAGGTTCGAAGGCGATCAGATACCGCCCTAGTTCTAACCATAAACGATGCCAGCCAGCGATCCGCCGCAGTTCCTCCGATGACTCGGCGGGCAGCCTCCGGGAAACCAAAGCTTTTGGGTTCCGGGGGAAGTATGGTTGCAAAGCTGAAACTTAAAGGAATTGACGGAAGGGCACCACCAGGAGTGGAGCCTGCGGCTTAATTTGACTCAACACGGGAAACCTCACCAGGCCCGGACACCGGAAGGATTGACAGATTGATAGCTCTTTCTTGATTCGGTGGGTGGTGGTGCATGGCCGTTCTTAGTTGGTGGAGCGATTTGTCTGGTTAATTCCGATAACGAAC
>NW_025726780.1:25000-30000 GCF_021461395.2 Schistocerca americana
AAAACACCTTTCCTTACAACAATGTGTGCCTTAACCTAACCCGTATTGTGCCTTAACCTAACCCGTATTGTGCCTTAACCTAACCCGTATTGTGCCTTAACCTAACCCATATTGCGCCTTAACCTAACCCATATTGCGCCTTAACCTAACCCATATTGCGCCTTAACCTAACCCATATTGCGCCTTAACCTAACCCATATTGTGCCTTAACCTAACCTATATTGTACCTTAACCTAACCCATATTGTACCTTAACCTAACCCATATTGTACCTTAACCTAACCTATATTGTACCTTAACCTAACCTATATTGTACCTTAACCTAACCTATATTGGGCCTTAACCTAACCTATATTGGGCCTTAACCTAACCTATATTGGGCCTTAACCTAACCTATATTGGGCCTTAACCTAACCTATATTGGGCCTTAACGTAACCCACGTTGCGCCTTAACCTAACCTATATTGTACCTTAACCTAACCCATATTGTACCTTAACCTAACCTATATTGGGCCTTAACCTAACCTATATTGGGCCTTAACCTAACCTATATTGGGCCTTAACCTAACCTATATTGGGCCTTAACGTAACCCACGTTGCGCCTTAACGTAACCCACGTTGCGCCTTAACGTAACCCACGTTGCGCCTTAACGTAACCCACGTTGCGCCTTAACGTAACCCACGTTGCGCCTTAACGTAACCCACGTTGCGCCTTAACCTAACCCATATTGCGCCTTAACCTAACCCATATTGCGCCTTAACCTAACCCATATTGCGCCTTAACCTAACCCATATTGTACCTTAACCTAACCTATATTGTACCTTAACCTAACCTATATTGTACCTTAACCTAACCTATATTGGGCCTTAACCTAACCTATATTGGGCCTTAACCTAACCTATATTGGGCCTTAACCTAACCTATATTGGGCCTTAACCTAACCTATATTGGGCCTTAACGTAACCCACGTTGCGCCTTAACGTAACCCACGTTGCGCCTTAACGTAACCCACGTTGCGCCTTAACGTAACCCACGTTGCGCCTTAACGTAACCCACGTTGCGCCTTAACGTAACCCACGTTGCGCCTTAACCTAACCCATATTGCGCCTTAACCTAACCCATATTGCGCCTTAACCTAACCCATATTGCGCCTTAACCTAACCCATATTGTGCCTTAACCTAACCTATATTGTACCTTAACCTAACCCATATTGTACCTTAACCTAACCTATATTGTACCTTAACCTAACCTATATTGTACCTTAACCTAACCTATATTGTACCTTAACCTAACCCATATTGCGCCTTAACCTAACCCATATTGCGCCTTAACCTAACCCATATTGCGCCTTAACCTAACCCATATTGCGCCTTAACCTAACCCATATTGCGCCTTAACCTAACCCATATTGCGCCTTAACCTAACCCATATTGCGCCTTAACCTAACCCATATTGCGCCTTAACCTAACCCATATTGCGCCTTAACCTAACCCATATTGTACCTTAACCTAACCCATATTGTACCTTAACCTAACCTATATTGTACCTTAACCTAACCTATATTGTACCTTAACCTAACCTATATTGTACCTTAACCTAACCTATATTGGGCCTTAACCTAACCTATATTGGGCCTTAACCTAACCTATATTGGGCCTTAACCTAACCTATATTGGGCCTTAACCTAACCTATATTGGGCCTTAACGTAACCCACGTTGCGCCTTAACGTAACCCACGTTGCGCCTTAACGTAACCCACGTTGCGCCTTAACGTAACCCACGTTGCGCCTTAACGTAACCCACGTTGCGCCTTAACGTAACCCACGTTGCGCCTTAACCCAACACACGTTGGGCCTTAACCCAACACACGTTGGGCCTTAACCCAACACACGTTGGGCCTTAACCCAACACACGTTGGGCCTTAACCCAACACACGTTGGGCCTTAACCCAACACACGTTGGGCCTTAACCCAACACACGTTGGGCCTTAACCCAACACACGTTGGGCCTTAACCCAACACACGTTGGGCCTTAACCCAACACACGTTGGGCCTTAACCCAACACACGTTGGGCCTTAACCCAACACACGTTGGGCCTTAACCCAACACACGTTGGGCCTTAACCCAACACACGTTGGGCCTTAACCCAACACACGTTGGGCCTTAACCCAACACACGTTGGGCCTTAACCCAACACACGTTGGGCCTTAACCCAACACACGTTGGGCCTTAACCTGCTCTGTAATTGTCATACGACGCGTTAAATTAGTGTGGTGTTGCCTAACTGCAACCCCCGCAATATAGTTTGCTACTCGCACTGCCTGGTCCCCAGAGTATCGCTTCATGTTAAACACCTTGCAGCTATACACTGTAATGCGGATGGCAGCAGGACGTACATGCTCAATGCCCTTCGCAGTTGTTCATTGGCATTTGCATGGCGAAGCACAGCCTACGTTGTGGTACGGCGTGTGTCAACTGTCCGCTGATGTTGTACGTCCAAATCACACACTGTACTGCACATTGGTCCTCATGTACTGAATGATACATCGTGGTACATGTGTGACCGTACCACGACTGCGCCAACAACGGCGAACCATACGGTCCAAATATTGTGCACTCAGCTACGTGTCGTCTCCCTATAAGAGCTGGATTGCAGTATGGTATGCCGTGGATGGCGATCAGCATGAGCCGTCTGTTGATGTAGTGGCGCGTGTTGTCAGACGTAGTCGTCTCTTCTCACACACCGTGATAGCATGGTGCACTGCGTTCCACATCTGCGACATGCGACAGAGGCCGGTTGACAGTCGTTCGCGCAATGGACATCGCATACGTACGGGGGCCACCTTCCACGTGTTCGCGAAGCGTGCACATGTTGTTGCGTGTATGTGGGCAGACATAGTGTGTCGTGACACCTGACACAGGCATGCAACAATCGTTGAATTTGCAAATGGCGATGGACGTCTACGTTTGCTGGTGACGTTACGCAAATGAACAACTGGTAAACGGTTGTGGTGCGGTTGTTCTCGCTAGAGGTGAATCAGTGATGGCGACGATCGGTTGAGCTACCAACCGGTTGTTTCAGCGATACCCACCATGCCCACGAACGTGAATGGCATGTGGGTGTGAAGCGATACGCGGCGGTGGCTGGGTGGGACCGTCCCCGGCCGGTGAGGGGGGGCCTCCCGGCGTGCTGGCCGCGCGGTGCGTGGGCGCACGCGCTACAGCCGGCTGGTGGGGGCGGCCAGTGGCAGGCGCGCCGGCCGACGGAGGCGGCAGGCGGCGCAGCTGCGCGCCGGCGCACCCTGCACGCGGCGCCGTGCGGCCAAAGTAGGTCCTCGCGGGCCCGGTGCGAAGCGCGGTGGACATCTGCAGTGTGCTGGTCCGATTGAGGACTGTGTGCGCTGAGGATGCGCCGCCGCCCGGCGCTCGGCGCCGCGACGCCGTCTGCTGCTTGGTCGCCTCTGCGGTTCTCGCAGGTGGTTTGTATCGCAGCTGTGCGGACGTGTTGGCGCGTGCGCTGTGCTGGGAGAGTTCGCTTCGGCACCCAAGTGGGGCTTTTGTCCTTCTGTGGCGCTGGCGTTGGAGCTGCCGGCCACCGTAGGTGGCGCGTGTTGTCTCCCGCCGGCAATGCCACGACAGCACGCTCCCGGGCCTCTGTCGGCAGCGGCAAGCTCAGTTGGGAGCACGGGTGGTCGCACCTAAAGCGTCTACTCGCCAAACTCCGGGCGATTGCGCCTCTCTCGAACCCGACCAAGTACTTAGGACGGCGCTGCGCGCCGCCGGGACCTGAGAGGGTTTCGAGGTGTATTGTGCAGGGGAGCTCAGCCTCCTCCTGTTTGCAGAATAATTGAGCGGACGCTTGCGTGTTCGCGCGGGCCCCCGGGACACACTCCCGGGCGGCCGGCTGCTCAGCTCTAGTTGACGCAGCTCCCTGGTTGATCCTGCCAGTAGTCATATGCTTGTCTCAAAGATTAAGCCATGCATGTCTCAGTACAAGCCGCATTAAGGTGAAACCGCGAATGGCTCATTAAATCAGTTATGGTTCCTTAGATCGTACCCACGTTACTTGGATAACTGTGGTAATTCTAGAGCTAATACATGCAAACAGAGTCCCGACCAGAGATGGAAGGGACGCTTTTATTAGATCAAAACCAATCGGTCGGCTCGTCCGGTCCGTTTGCCTTGGTGACTCTGAATAACTTTGGGCTGATCGCACGGTCCTCGTACCGGCGACGCATCTTTCAAATGTCTGCCTTATCAACTGTCGATGGTAGGTTCTGCGCCTACCATGGTTGTAACGGGTAACGGGGAATCAGGGTTCGATTCCGGAGAGGGAGCCTGAGAAACGGCTACCACATCCAAGGAAGGCAGCAGGCGCGCAAATTACCCACTCCCGGCACGGGGAGGTAGTGACGAAAAATAACGATACGGGACTCATCCGAGGCCCCGTAATCGGAATGAGTACACTTTAAATCCTTTAACGAGTATCTATTGGAGGGCAAGTCTGGTGCCAGCAGCCGCGGTAATTCCAGCTCCAATAGCGTATATTAAAGTTGTTGCGGTTAAAAAGCTCGTAGTTGGATTTGTGTCCCACGCTGTTGGTTCACCGCCCGTCGGTGTTTAACTGGCATGTATCGTGGGACGTCCTGCCGGTGGGGCGAGCTGAAGGCGTGCGACGCGCCTCGTGCGTGCTCGTGCGTCCCGAGGCGGACCCCGTTGCAATCCTACCAGGGTGCTCTTGAGTGAGTGTCTCGGTGGGCCGGCACGTTTACTTTGAACAAATTAGAGTGCTTAAAGCAGGCAAGCCCGCCTGAATACTGTGTGCATGGAATAATGGAATAGGACCTCGGTTCTATTTTGTTGGTTTTCGGAACCCGAGGTAATGATTAATAGGGACAGGCGGGGGCATTCGTATTGCGACGTTAGAGGTGAAATTCTTGGATCGTCGCAAGACGAACAGAAGCGAAAGCATTTGCCAAGTATGTTTTCATTAATCAAG
>NW_025726780.1:37500-42500 GCF_021461395.2 Schistocerca americana
CGGTATTGACGACTAGACTGATTCCTTATAATCATTTGCCATACACCGGTGGAAGCTGCCGAGACGAGTAACTACATAGCGGGCTCGCCGTGTCACTAATGTACAGAGATACAATAGTTTCGACTGGAACCGGATTAAACGTATACACGGCGCTGATTAGTAATAGATAGAGCCATCAGAATACAGATAATGTATACAACTGTCCGTATACATGCTGAAAGACTCTGCTCACAATCACACGTCAGCCAGACACTCTTATCACGCACTACTCTCTGCCTGTAACAGGCACACAGACAATATCTAAGCACCAGCATGGAACAACACCCAGTGCATCCTCTCTGCCACATTAGACAATCCACACTATCATAACCAGACCGGGAGGTCCACTCGGAAAACAGAATATCCCACCCTTCCGACAACCACCATTGCTCAGCTAAGCCACCAACACCCACACATGTCCTACACAGGGGTGCACCCAACATCACAATACTGCCTCCTGTCACACCACACAAACAATGGCACGAATGAAAGACACAGGTCTGCCACAAGCATGGAATCAGAGCGCCGCCTGTTATGAGCCAAAGGTGCACCCTGACGTGGCAAATCAGATGATGCCGCAGTCATTTACTTACGATAATCACAATCAACAAACCAGCCCCCCCCCCCCCCGAAAACACCTTTCCTTACAACAATGTGTGCCTTAACCTAACCCGTATTGTGCCTTAACCTAACCCGTATTGTGCCTTAACCTAACCCGTATTGTGCCTTAACCTAACCCATATTGCGCCTTAACCTAACCCATATTGCGCCTTAACCTAACCCATATTGCGCCTTAACCTAACCCATATTGCGCCTTAACCTAACCCATATTGTGCCTTAACCTAACCTATATTGTACCTTAACCTAACCCATATTGTACCTTAACCTAACCCATATTGTACCTTAACCTAACCTATATTGTACCTTAACCTAACCTATATTGTACCTTAACCTAACCTATATTGGGCCTTAACCTAACCTATATTGGGCCTTAACCTAACCTATATTGGGCCTTAACCTAACCTATATTGGGCCTTAACCTAACCTATATTGGGCCTTAACGTAACCCACGTTGCGCCTTAACCTAACCTATATTGTACCTTAACCTAACCCATATTGTACCTTAACCTAACCTATATTGGGCCTTAACCTAACCTATATTGGGCCTTAACCTAACCTATATTGGGCCTTAACCTAACCTATATTGGGCCTTAACGTAACCCACGTTGCGCCTTAACGTAACCCACGTTGCGCCTTAACGTAACCCACGTTGCGCCTTAACGTAACCCACGTTGCGCCTTAACGTAACCCACGTTGCGCCTTAACGTAACCCACGTTGCGCCTTAACCTAACCCATATTGCGCCTTAACCTAACCCATATTGCGCCTTAACCTAACCCATATTGCGCCTTAACCTAACCCATATTGTACCTTAACCTAACCTATATTGTACCTTAACCTAACCTATATTGTACCTTAACCTAACCTATATTGGGCCTTAACCTAACCTATATTGGGCCTTAACCTAACCTATATTGGGCCTTAACCTAACCTATATTGGGCCTTAACCTAACCTATATTGGGCCTTAACGTAACCCACGTTGCGCCTTAACGTAACCCACGTTGCGCCTTAACGTAACCCACGTTGCGCCTTAACGTAACCCACGTTGCGCCTTAACGTAACCCACGTTGCGCCTTAACGTAACCCACGTTGCGCCTTAACCTAACCCATATTGCGCCTTAACCTAACCCATATTGCGCCTTAACCTAACCCATATTGCGCCTTAACCTAACCCATATTGTGCCTTAACCTAACCTATATTGTACCTTAACCTAACCCATATTGTACCTTAACCTAACCTATATTGTACCTTAACCTAACCTATATTGTACCTTAACCTAACCTATATTGTACCTTAACCTAACCCATATTGCGCCTTAACCTAACCCATATTGCGCCTTAACCTAACCCATATTGCGCCTTAACCTAACCCATATTGCGCCTTAACCTAACCCATATTGCGCCTTAACCTAACCCATATTGCGCCTTAACCTAACCCATATTGCGCCTTAACCTAACCCATATTGCGCCTTAACCTAACCCATATTGCGCCTTAACCTAACCCATATTGTACCTTAACCTAACCCATATTGTACCTTAACCTAACCTATATTGTACCTTAACCTAACCTATATTGTACCTTAACCTAACCTATATTGTACCTTAACCTAACCTATATTGGGCCTTAACCTAACCTATATTGGGCCTTAACCTAACCTATATTGGGCCTTAACCTAACCTATATTGGGCCTTAACCTAACCTATATTGGGCCTTAACGTAACCCACGTTGCGCCTTAACGTAACCCACGTTGCGCCTTAACGTAACCCACGTTGCGCCTTAACGTAACCCACGTTGCGCCTTAACGTAACCCACGTTGCGCCTTAACGTAACCCACGTTGCGCCTTAACGTAACCCACGTTGCGCCTTAACGTAACCCACGTTGCGCCTTAACCCAACACACGTTGCGCCTTAACCCAACACACGTTGGGCCTTAACCCAACACACGTTGGGCCTTAACCCAACACACGTTGGGCCTTAACCCAACACACGTTGGGCCTTAACCCAACACACGTTGGGCCTTAACCCAACACACGTTGGGCCTTAACCCAACACACGTTGGGCCTTAACCCAACACACGTTGGGCCTTAACCCAACACACGTTGGGCCTTAACCCAACACACGTTGGGCCTTAACCCAACACACGTTGGGCCTTAACCCAACACACGTTGGGCCTTAACCCAACACACGTTGGGCCTTAACCCAACACACGTTGGGCCTTAACCCAACACACGTTGGGCCTTAACCCAACACACGTTGGGCCTTAACCCAACACACGTTGGGCCTTAACCCAACACACGTTGGGCCTTAACCCAACACACGTTGGGCCTTAACCCAACACACGTTGGGCCTTAACCCAACACACGTTGGGCCTTAACCTGCTCTGTAATTGTCATACGACGCGTTAAATTAGTGTGGTGTTGCCTAACTGCAACCCCCGCAATATAGTTTGCTACTCGCACTGCCTGGTCCCCAGAGTATCGCTTCATGTTAAACACCTTGCAGCTATACACTGTAATGCGGATGGCAGCAGGACGTACATGCTCAATGCCCTTCGCAGTTGTTCATTGGCATTTGCATGGCGAAGCACAGCCTACGTTGTGGTACGGCGTGTGTCAACTGTCCGCTGATGTTGTACGTCCAAATCACACACTGTACTGCACATTGGTCCTCATGTACTGAATGATACATCGTGGTACATGTGTGACCGTACCACGACTGCGCCAACAACGGCGAACCATACGGTCCAAATATTGTGCACTCAGCTACGTGTCGTCTCCCTATAAGAGCTGGATTGCAGTATGGTATGCCGTGGATGGCGATCAGCATGAGCCGTCTGTTGATGTAGTGGCGCGTGTTGTCAGACGTAGTCGTCTCTTCTCACACACCGTGATAGCATGGTGCACTGCGTTCCACATCTGCGACATGCGACAGAGGCCGGTTGACAGTCGTTCGCGCAATGGACATCGCATACGTACGGGGGCCACCTTCCACGTGTTCGCGAAGCGTGCACATGTTGTTGCGTGTATGTGGGCAGACATAGTGTGTCGTGACACCTGACACAGGCATGCAACAATCGTTGAATTTGCAAATGGCGATGGACGTCTACGTTTGCTGGTGACGTTACGCAAATGAACAACTGGTAAACGGTTGTGGTGCGGTTGTTCTCGCTAGAGGTGAATCAGTGATGGCGACGATCGGTTGAGCTACCAACCGGTTGTTTCAGCGATACCCACCATGCCCACGAACGTGAATGGCATGTGGGTGTGAAGCGATACGCGGCGGTGGCTGGGTGGGACCGTCCCCGGCCGGTGAGGGGGGGCCTCCCGGCGTGCTGGCCGCGCGGTGCGTGGGCGCACGCGCTACAGCCGGCTGGTGGGGGCGGCCAGTGGCAGGCGCGCCGGCCGACGGAGGCGGCAGGCGGCGCAGCTGCGCGCCGGCGCACCCTGCACGCGGCGCCGTGCGGCCAAAGTAGGTCCTCGCGGGCCCGGTGCGAAGCGCGGTGGACATCTGCAGTGTGCTGGTCCGATTGAGGACTGTGTGCGCTGAGGATGCGCCGCCGCCCGGCGCTCGGCGCCGCGACGCCGTCTGCTGCTCGGTCGCCTCTGCGGTTCTCGCAGGTGGTTTGTATCGCAGCTGTGCGGACGTGTTGGCGCGTGCGCTGTGCTGGGAGAGTTCGCTTCGGCACCCAAGTGGGGCTTTTGTCCTTCTGTGGCGCTGGCGTTGGAGCTGCCGGCCACCGTAGGTGGCGCGTGTTGTCTCCCGCCGGCAATGCCACGACAGCACGCTCCCGGGCCTCTGTCGGCAGCGGCAAGCTCAGTTGGGAGCACGGGTGGTCGCACCTAAAGCGTCTACTCGCCAAACTCCGGGCGATTGCGCCTCTCTCGAACCCGACCAAGTACTTAGGACGGCGCTGCGCGCCGCCGGGACCTGAGAGGGTTTCGAGGTGTATTGTGCAGGGGAGCTCAGCCTCCTCCTGTTTGCAGAATAATTGAGCGGACGCTTGCGTGTTCGCGCGGGCCCCCGGGACACACTCCCGGGCGGCCGGCTGCTCAGCTCTAGTTGACGCAGCTCCCTGGTTGATCCTGCCAGTAGTCATATGCTTGTCTCAAAGATTAAGCCATGCATGTCTCAGTACAAGCCGCATTAAGGTGAAACCGCGAATGGCTCATTAAATCAGTTATGGTTCCTTAGATCGTACCCACGTTACTTGGATAACTGTGGTAATTCTAGAGCTAATACATGCAAACAGAGTCCCGACCAGAGATGGAAGGGACGCTTTTATTAGATCAAAACCAATCGGTCGGCTCGTCCGGTCCGTTTGCCTTGGTGACTCTGAAT
>NW_025726781.1:0-46340 GCF_021461395.2 Schistocerca americana
GGCGTGTGGGCGCAAAAAATCTGCCGCTGCAGGCGGTGCCGTAACCGCCATGGCGGGAAGGAGAGAGGGCCAAAGAAAGAAAGAAAGAAGAAAAAAAAGGAGGGGGGGGGGGGGCGAAAGTGGAGAGGCGGTGGTGTGAGAAGGGCGGGGGCGGAAGGAAGGCAGGAAGGACAAGAGGCGAGGCGACGGCTTGCTTTGTGTATCGGTCGGTCTCTGGCTATGCTTCGTTTTCTGCAGCAGGGTCGGTGCGCGGCGTGGCTCGCGGCAGTGGGAACGCCTGGTGGCTGGACGGCCAGCAATGCGGTTGGATGGGCGGCCACAGCACCGCACCTGTGCCCGAGGAGGAGACGCTGGCGGCGGGCCCTGAGGTGAGGCCGGCTCGGCTGGGGCTGTGGATGTGTAGGTGTGCGCCGCTGCTGCAACAACGAGTAAAACGCGAGAAGAAGGGATGGCGGTAGAGAGGAAAAAAAAAAAAAAGGTCGTGTTGTGTTGATGCGCAGGCAGACGCGTACAGAGGGACGAGCCCGGTCTGCAGCAGGGTGTGGCCGTGCCGAGTGCAGAGCAGCGGCGGCTCGGTTCGGTTCGGCCCGGCCCGGCGGGCCGCGCTGTTGTCGCGGACGTGAGCGCCCCCTGGCGGGTGGCCGGAGGCGGCGCGGCGTGTTGGACGTGTGGCTGGTGGCAGTGCACAATTTGCGAGTGGCTGGCGGTGTGGTGTGGCGGTTGGCGCGTCGGGCGGCGGAGAGGTATGTGTTGCGGGCGCCCTTTGCTGCGCTGCGTCGTTGCGTGTGCCGTACAGGGCGGGCGCTTGTCGACTGTGTGGGCGGTGTGGCGAATTGGCGTGAAACGGCTGCCGAGAGGTGTGTGGTAGCGAGCCGGTCGGTGGTGTCAGTGCGAAGGGGAATGTGCGTGCGTTTGGCGGTTTCGGTGTGCTTTTTGCGGCGTGAGAGTGGGAATTAGTGGGGCCGGCTGTTGTGTTGGTTCCTTGTGTCTTGTGTCGCGTAGCTTGATGGCAACGTGGAAGGACGCCGGTTTCGTTTCGAGCCTTGCGTGTGGTTGTCGACGTTGACTGGTTGGCGTGTGCCGATGCACGTGCATGTGTGGGTCGCGAGTGCGTTTTTGGCTGGCTGTGTGTGTGTGTGTGTGTGTGTTTTGGGGGGGAAGGGGGAGGCGGTGGTGAAAGTGCAGTCGTTGCCACGGGCGTCGTCGGGTGGGGCTGGGGCTGTGCGTCGTGGCGGAAAGGTGGTAGGTTGCGGGAAGCGAGCCCGTCGTTGACGGTGTCGCGTGAGTTGTGAATCGAGTGGGGCGCGGGGCGCGGGACAGGAGCAGCGTGCCGCTGCGTCGTGGTCGTCAGCAGAGGCTGTGCGTGTGCTTGTCCTTTTTGTGGGCGGTTCGTGCGAGGCGTTTTTGTTTTGTGTTGCCCTAGTTGTTAGTTTATTTTGTTTGTGTTTGTTATTTTGAGACGACGACTGGTTGGTGGCGTGCGCGCGAAGTGGCGGTGTGCGCTTCCCGTGTCGTTTGTGTTGTTTGGTTTTTTTGTTTTTGTGTGTTTTTTTTTTTTTTTTTTTGCACTGGGCCCCGGTGGGTGGGTGCGTGTGTGTCGATTGCCGGCTGGCGAGAGGTGCGCCATCGGCGGGGTGGGTCGCCGGCACAAGTAGAGGCGGCGGCGTTGTTGCTGTTGTTGTGTGGTGTTTGTTTTGTTCGGCTGTGTCGGCGAGCTGTGTTGCGGTGCGTGTGAATGGTGGTGCAAAAGTGCTGGCGTTGGGGCTGCGACTGCGACGGCGGCGAGCCGCGGGCGCGCCATTGATAGTGATGTTGTGAACAGCGGCTGTGTACGGTAGTGGTGTTGTTGTAGCACGACGTGCATCCGGGCCGGCGCGGAAAGCGCAGTTGCGGGCGGTTGCCCTTCGGTGCCAGCCATGTCGCGTGAGCGGCGGGTTGCTCTGGTGTCGACACGTGGTGCTCTGGGTTGTTGTGTGGTGCCCTTTGGCCGGTGGGGGTGGTTCGCGTGTGTCTCGTTCGCGCTCGGTGTCTGGTCGTGGTCGTGGTCGTGCTGCTCCCCCGTCTGTCGGCGGTTTCCGACGTCGTCTGTACGTTTTTGTTCGTTTGCGGCGTGCCTGCCGACGTCGTCCCGTCGCGACCTTTCAACCGAAAGTGTGGCGCCCGAAGGTGAACGAACGTAACCCTGACCTCGGCGCTTTACGCTGAGCCGAGCGAACCGAACCGAACCTAACGTGTGGTGTGGCGAGGTGAGCTCAGCCTGTGAGCCCCTAACGTCTACGTAAGGTAAGCTGTCCGGCTCACGCCTCACGTTTGAACGCTTTTGTAACCTACGTTTGACGCTTCTTAACCTAGCACTGACCCCTTAACCTAACGTGTAACCTAACCTAACCTAACCTAACCTAACCTAACCTAACCTAACCTAACCTAACCTCTGACGCCTGACGTGTTTGAATGCTTAACCTAAGTTTGACGCTTAACCTAACCCAAGTCCCCTTAACCTAACCCACGTCCACCTAACCTAACCTAACGTAGACGTGTAAACGTAATGTGTAACGCGTAACGTGTAAGGTCGGCTGTCGTGTGTGCTTGACGGCAGATTGGGTTGGTCTGTAGATTCGGATTGCGGTTTGCCTCGGTCGAGGGGTTGGGTCGGAAGCGGCGAGGGGCGGCGGCGCCTGTTGCGCAGGCGGCGTCCGTTTGCGGCGGGCAATTGTTGAGAAACGGCTGTGAATGTTGGCGGGCGAGAGGAGGAGGACGGCGCGCGATGTGGCCCGACGGCTGCGGGCCGATCGGGAAACGGCGGGAGGGCGACGGAAGGCGATGGGGCGGCGGAGGCGCGTTTGCACGGCCGTCATCGCCGCACGCCTCGGCTTGTGTGGCTGTGGCGCCGGCCGCGCTGGCCGGGCTGCCGCGGCGACGGTGTGGGAGTTTTGCCGAAGGTTTGGCCATTGTGGCGGGTCGTCGGCTGGGGCTGTGGGGGCGGCATTTGGGCGGGGGCGGCGATTCTCGGCGGGCCGACCCAGGCTGTAGCGCGCGGTAGCTGCAGTTTGGCCGTGGTTTGCGGCGCTGCCGTGGCGACTGGTTGGCGACTGTGGTGTGGCTGTGTGTAGCCCCATCCTCGGTGGTTTGAAAGGCGCGGGCGGTTGTGGCGCAGGTTTGGGGCTGCTCCGCACAGGCTGTCGGACGTTGGGCGGTAGCAAGCGCGGGAGGCGCGGCGCGGCGGCGCGCAGAGTGGCGGCCGCTCTCTCGGCCGTCCGCGCCCGCCCGCGACACTGGCTGGGCCTTGTGATTCTCTGCTGCCGACCGCGTAGGCCGCGCAGGTGGCGGAGTGGCGATCCTTGTGAAAGGCAGGCGGTGCTTTCGCACCGTGGACTTACCTCAGACACCCAGCATCGAGGCGGCCGGTATAGAAATAAAAATCAGAAACACAACATACATTGTAATTTCCGCGTACCACTCCCCAGCCACCACTATACTGCAACAGGACCTTCAGGCACTGCTCGGTACTGGCGCTCGTGTAATTGTGGGGGGGGACCTCAACTCGAAGCATAGGGCCTTTGGCTGCCGCGCCGAGAACTGTAGTGGCGTGAGGTTGCATAGACTCGTCGAGAGGCGTGCCGCCCTCAGCGTCATCGCACCCGACGAGCCTACGCATATCCCTGCGGACCCGACAAAAAACCCGGATATCCTGGATATTTTTGTCGTTAAAAACTTTGCTCTCGATGCGACGGTCACAGTGCACCACGAGCTGAACTCCGATCATAATCCGGTCGTTCTGGACATAGCCAGTGTCGAAGACGATGCCGGGAGGATGGCAAGAACAGAAGTTATAACAAACTGGGACCGATATAAATACCTGGTGGGTGAGCACGTGGAGGAAATCCCGCAGATGGAGACAACAGGAGAAATTGACGACGCAATAGCGAACTTCACAGACGTCCTCCACGCCTGTGCTCGTGCTACCAGCGTCAGACTCACTACAGAGCCGGGCGCCAGGGACCTGCCCCCTGACATCTGGGACCTCATAGTCGCCAAACGCAGGCTGCGTAAGCAGTGGCAGCGTCACCGCGACCCCACTGACCGCCGCCTGCTGCGGAGGCTTGAGGACCAGGTGAAACTCCGACTGCAGGAGCACAGGAGCCGCTGCTGGGAGGAGATGTTACAAACCGCCGAAACAGAGAACAGTAAACGCAAGATCTGGCAAATAGCCCGGCAGCGGAAAGCCCCCACCAGAGAGAACAGGCCACTCCACGGCGAGAATGGACTAGCTTACGAAGACCAAGAAAAGGCGGAAATAATGGCAAAATCACTAGAGTCACAATTCCGAACTCACGTCATCGATGATGACGAGAGTGAGAGGCAGGAAAGAATAGTCATCGGACGAGTGACTCAGATAAGAAATTCGCGCCCAAACACAGAATTCGTGCCCGTTAACGAACCGACAATAAGTGCACTCATCAAGCGACAGGGAAACCACAAGGCTCCTGGCCCTGACCGCATCCGTACCCCACTCCTAAAGCACCTTCCGCCTCCCGCCATAACATTTCTGGTAAGCGTCTTCAACGCTTGCCTAAAACTCACCTACTTCCCCTCAGCGTGGAAAACTGCTAAGGTAATCACCCTCCCCAAACCTAACAAAAACCTTCTCCTACCTGAAAGTTACAGACCAATTTCCTTACTCACTGGCATGAGTAAAATCCTTGAGCTGCTTATACTCACAACCCTCCAGAAATTCCTTACTGACAACAACATCCTGTTGCCTGAGCAGTTTGGATTCCGCGCTGAGCACTCCACAGTCCAACAATGCCTGCGCTTGGTTGAACACGCTTGTCTGGCCAGGGCAAAGAGAGAATCCACAGGAGCAGTATTCCTGGACATAGAGAAAGCATTCGACCGCGTCTGGCACGATGGCCTAATATTTAAACTAGATCACATAGGGTGCCCAGAACATATAATAAAGATCATTGACTCATTTCTTGCGGAGCGTCACTTCTTCGTAAGAAATGGGACGGGATTGAGCCAGATGCGACCGATTGCGGCCGGAGTTCCCCAGGGTTCGGTTTTAGGTCCAGTCCTATACTCCATTTACACGAACGACATACCGAAGCAGGTCGGCGGGGAGATCGCTCTCTACGCCGACGACACAGCCATCTACAGGAGTAGCCGCAACCTTGAATTCATACGACGAAAGCTGCAAGCCCACCTCGACTCCATAACGCAGTGGTGCAATTTATGGAAAATCAAAATCAATCCAAACAAAACCCAGGCCATATACTTCACAACCAGGCTAAAACTCCCTGACCAGCAACTAACAATTGGGGGTCGGGACCTAGCCTGGCGAAATTGCATCACATATCTCGGGATGGAGATCGACAGCCGCCTCACATGGAGGCAACACATAAAGAAAGCGGCAAACAAAGGGTGCGCGCTCCTGTCCCAACTATACCCTCTTCTGAAGGGTGAAGGACTCACCTTGAATTGCAAAATGCTTCTCTGGCGCCAACTCATGCTTCCGGTCATCTTGTATGGTTCGGAAGTGTGGTCAATGGCGTCAGACACCTCACTCTTAAGGCTACAACGGCTACAAAATAAAACCTTCCGGGTAATCTCAGGTGCTGACAGATACGTCCGGAACACACATATCAGAGAATTCCTAGAACAGCCCACCATCTATTCCCTCATAAAGGAAAAATCTGCCAAACTTTATGAGAGAACACAAGCATCGCCCCATCACCTCATTCAAAATTTAGGCTGCGAACACCCAAACCTTCAACATAAGAGACCTAAAATAACCCTCACGCGCCACTTTAGGGACATTTAAAACACACAAACACACACCCAGAACAAACATTTACTCAAAAACACGCACACAAACCAAACCACCAACTTCATGAACCCTCTAGCGCATTCCTAGAAGTCAGACGGGCACAGCCCAGTGGTACTTCATTACAAAAGTGCAAACAGAAGGCATTCATTCTCTGCTCTTGTGCTTGCGTGCCTGCCGTCCCGCTCGCTCTCGCTGTGTGTTACGCGCGTCGTCGAAATGGCAGATCAGGCGGCTACGAACGAGACTGCTGCGGCACCCGCCGCCACCGGCACTACGAAGAAGGCCAAGTCTGCGTCGTCTGCGAAGAAGCCGCGCGCCAAGCCTGCGCACCCGCGCACCTCTGAGATGGTGACGGCCGCCATCAAGAGTCTGAAGGAGCGCGGCGGGTCGTCGCTGCAGGCGATCAAGAAGTACATAGCCGCGCACTACAAGCTGGACGCGGAGAAGCTGGCGCCGTTTATCAAGAAGTACCTCAAGTCGGCCGTCGTGGCGGGCGAGCTGGTGCAGACGAAGGGGAAGGGCGCGTCCGGCTCGTTCAAGCTTGCCGGCGCCGGCGGCGGGGGGGCGGCCGAGGGCGGCAAGGCTCGTGCTGGCGGTGCCAAGAAGAAGCGCGCCGCTCCGGCCAGCAAGGAGAAGAAGGGCGCCCGTGCGGCCGGCGCAAAGAAGGCTGGTGGCGTGAAGGCGGCGACCGGTCGGAAGGCGGGCGCCGCCAAGAAGGCGTCTGCGGCGTCGGCCGCTCCCGCGGGTGCGAAGAAGGCGGCTGCGGCCAAGCCGGCCAAGGCCAAGTCGCCGTCGAAGGCGAAGAAGGCCGCCAAGGTTCCGACGAAGAAGCCGAAGGCGCCGCGCCCGAAGAAGGCGACGACGCCGTCTAAGGCGAAGGCTTCGCCCAAGAAGAAGAAGTAGAGTAGAGGAGAAAGAGATGGGAAAGGAAGGGTTTGGCGCTTGACTCCGTCGTCCCCACCCCCCGTCGTCGTCTAGTGGCGCGCAAGAGACGCGCGGCCCAAAACGGCCCTTCTCAGGGCCATCAAAGCACGTCGGGGAAGGTTTTGATTGTCGTGTTGCGTTTGGTGTGGGTGTCTGTCTGGCGTTTCTGTATGCCCGTGGGGATGCTGTTTGCGTGCCGTGGTGGTTGGATTGCGGGGGTCGGTGGCGGGTGTGGGCGGCGGTAGCGGTAAGCGGTGTTGTTGTTGTTGTTGTTGTCGTGGTTGATTGTCGCCGTGTTTGTTTTGTGGCGGCGGCCGACGGTTGGTTTTCTGTCACGTTGTTTTGTTTGAATACGTTGGTTGGCTTGCCTGCGTTCGTTCTTCTCGGATGTCTGTCTTGTCGAGTCGTGTCTGGTCTTTGTTTTGTTCCTTTGTGTGTGTGTGTGTTATGTTTTGCAACGGGGGGGCACGTTGAGATGCGGAAGGAGTCGGCGGGGATTTCGGTGGCGTGTAGAGCGAGCGAGCGCGCCTGCCTGGCCGTTGGCCGTCGGAGTGGAGTGCGGGTTTTTTTTGTTTTCGAAACGAAAGCGGCGGCCGGCCAGCCACCCGTGCGGTGTGACGTCGGCCGTTGGGTATTGTGCGCTTTGAGCGCCGGGGAGGGATGATGTGTGATTGTTGCGCGCTGCTAGCAGGCAGGCAGAGTGAGCGGGTGTGGCGGACGGACGGGAAGTGGTGGTTTTTGTTTTTGGGTTGCGGGGCGAGAGGCAGGCGACCGACAAAGTTTGCTCGCGACGGAGAGATGTTAGTGGCCCTGAAAAGGGCCGTTTTTGTTTGTGCGGTGCGGTGCCGCGGCGCGGTTTAGGCGCGCTCGCCGCGGATGCGGCGCGCGAGCTGGATGTCCTTGGGCATGATGGTGACGCGCTTGGCGTGGATTGCGCACAGGTTGGTGTCTTCGAAGAGGCCGACGAGGTAGGCCTCGCTGGCCTCCTGCAGGGCCATGACTGCGGAGCTCTGGAAGCGCAGGTCGGTCTTGAAGTCCTGGGCGATCTCGCGCACTAGGCGCTGGAATGGCAGCTTGCGGATGAGCAGCTCTGTGCTCTTCTGGTAGCGCCTGATTTCTCGCAGGGCGACGGTGCCCGGCCTGTAGCGGTGGGGCTTCTTGACGCCTCCGGTGGCGGGCGCGCTCTTCCTCGCCGCCTTGGTGGCGAGCTGTTTGCGCGGCGCCTTTCCGCCGGTGGACTTGCGGGCCGTTTGCTTTGTGCGGGCCATGGCGGTAGCGGTAGCGGTAGCGGAGCGGCGTGCGTGGAGGTTAGGTGCGGCGCGGCGTCCGGTGCTGCCTTGACAACGGGCCCGCGCGCCTCCGTGCTGCGCTTATATGCCCTCGGTTGCGCGTGGTGGGGGGAGGGCGGGCCAGAGTCTATATAGGGGGGCGGCGGGCGCGCTGGGCGCAGACCGTAGCCGACTCGCCAGCCGCTGCAGCTGCTGTTTGTGCACGTTTTGCTTTGCCCGAGGAAGGAAGGATGACAGGCCGCGGCAAGGGAGGAAAGGGGCTCGGCAAGGGTGGCGCCAAGCGGCACCGCAAGGTGTTGCGCGACAACATCCAGGGCATCACGAAGCCCGCCATCCGCCGCCTGGCTCGCAGGGGCGGCGTGAAGCGCATCTCTGGTCTGATCTACGAGGAGACCCGCGGGGTGCTGAAGGTGTTCCTGGAGAACGTGATCCGCGACGCGGTGACGTACACTGAGCACGCCAAGCGCAAGACTGTGACGGCCATGGACGTGGTGTACGCCCTGAAGAGGCAGGGGCGCACCCTGTACGGTTTCGGCGGTTAGGCTGCGTCGCAGCGGGCGCTGGCCTTCCCGCGGCCGTGCTTGTGGGTGGGAGAGACTAGAAAACGGCCCTTTTCAGGGCCACCACACTGTTCGGAAGTTGAAAAGTGCGAAAGAGTCTGTGTTGTTGCTGCGTGTGTGCGCGCTGTGTTGTTTGTTTGTTTGTTTCTTTCTTTCCGTTTGAGCGACGTGATGTGACTGGGAGGGGAGAAGGAAAGGAAACGTGTCATGTGGCTGGCTGTGTGTGGAGCTGCTTCGTTTGTGTGTTTGTTATTGTGTGTCTTTGTATCGATCGCGACGGAGATGGCGGGCGGGCTGTGTGTTGTTGTGCGAGAGGCGGTGATTATTTGCTTGCGTGGTTTGTCTCTGTGTGTTTGTTTGCGGCGGCGTTGGGGTTTCCGAGGCAAGGCGTGTGGGCATAGGCGGCCGGATCAGCTGTTTCGTTCGTGTCGACGGCCGTTGCGCGCGGGAGTGGAGGGCGGTGTGTCGACACGCCTCCCTTTAACAATGGTCATTATTGCTGCCGTTGTCGGTTTGGAAGGCGACTGCGACGGTGCAAAATGTGTGCGTGTGTGTGTGTGTTGGGCCACACGGGCTGTGTGGACGACAAGATGGCGGACGTGCGCCGGCGGCGGCTGTGCTGTGACAGTGCAAAGTTAAAACAAAACAAGGTGCGGCGAGGACGACTGAAATTTTGCTTTGGACGTAGGTTTGTGTGGTGGCCCTGAAAAGGGCCGATTGTTGTGGGCCGAGCCGGCAAAGCGCGTTGCGTGCAGGGGAGCACGCGGCGCTGCGATTGCCTGGCCTCCTTTAGGCCTTCTTCTCGGTCTTCTTTGGCAGCAGGACGGCCTGGATGTTGGGCAGGACACCACCCTGTGCGATGGTGACGCCCGACAGGAGCTTGTTGAGCTCCTCGTCGTTGCGGATGGCAAGCTGCAGGTGGCGCGGGATGATGCGCGTCTTCTTGTTGTCGCGGGCCGCGTTTCCGGCCAGCTCGAGCACCTCAGCCGCGAGGTACTCCATGACGGCGGCGAGGTAGACGGGCGCCCCGGCGCCGACGCGCTCTGCGTAGTTTCCCTTGCGCAGGAGGCGGTGGATTCTGCCGACCGGGAACTGGAGCCCAGCCCTGCTTGAGCGGGACTTTGACTTGCCCTTGACTTTGCCTCCCTTTCCGCGTCCGGACATGGCGATGGGCTAGCGACGGTGCACACGAAACGGAAACGAAAACGACCGGTGCGAGCGGCAGCGAGTCGAGCAGCGGAGTGCGTGCCGGCGCAGCCGGGGTGGGGGTGCTTTATGGGCTCGGGTGCGGCGGCCGGTTGCGCGCGCGCCCCATTGGTCGGCGGCCGCAACAGGGCGAGCTGGTAAAGGTGCGGCGGCGGCTGGCGGCGGGTGCCACTGTGTGGGGAGACGCTGACTAGAGCGGAGCGCTTGCTACTGGTGTTGCTGCTGCCGTACGTTGGTTGGAGATGCCGCCCAAGACTAGCGGGAAGGCCGCCAAGAAGGCTGGCAAGGCGCAGAAGAACATTTCGAAGGGCGACAAGAAGAAGAAGCGCAAGAGGAAGGAGAGCTATGCCATCTACATCTACAAGGTGCTGAAGCAGGTGCACCCTGACACGGGCATCTCGTCGAAGGCGATGAGCATCATGAACAGCTTCGTGAACGACATTTTCGAGCGCATTGCGGCCGAGGCTTCTCGCCTGGCGCACTACAACAAGCGCTCGACCATCACGTCCCGCGAGATCCAGACCGCTGTGCGGCTGTTGCTGCCTGGCGAGCTGGCCAAGCACGCCGTGAGCGAGGGCACGAAGGCGGTGACCAAGTACACGAGCTCCAAGTAAGGAGGTGGCTCTGGAATGGAAGGAAGGATGGAGAAGGCTCCTCCGTTGCGAGAGCGGCGAAACGGCCCTTTTCAGGGCCACCAACTTGCCTTTTGCGGGAAGGGCGGAATTGTTGTTGTTGTTGTTGTTTGTGTGGACGGCTGTGATGTATGTGTGCATTTTGATTGTGGGTGGGGGGGCGCGTCAAAGCGTGTTGCGCGGGGTACGGCCACGAGGTTGGTCGCCGTGGCGTGGAATGGTGGCACGCCTCGTTGGCGTGGTTTTTGACCCATTGGTGTTGTTGGGGTGTGTGTGTGTTTGTGTGTTACCCGTCTGCGAGGGGGGACAGTGCGATCGGCGACTTTTGTGTCACCGTAACGACGGCCGTTTGCGGGTTTGTTTTTTTGCACATCATACATGGCGAGGGTGAAATGTGAAATGTTTTTGTTTGGTTTGTTTTTGCCGCCCACTATTCCCTTTGCTGTACGCCGAGTTTGACAATGGTGCGACGTAACTGCAGCGTGGAGGTGTGTGAGTGACGTTGAAATGAACGTGCCATTAAGACGCATTGTTGTTGTATTGTACTGTACGTGTACGGCGACACGCACGATGATGTACCATTCGACTCTGATGTTTGATAGCCGTGTCTGACTGATTGCGTACGACGCACGCACACCGATGTCGTCATTCAAGATGCACGCTAGACGGCGGCGGCGGCGGCGGCGCCGGTCGTTTGTTTGGCGAATGTCTGTACACGTGTTTGTCTGTGTCCATCCGGTATGTATTTGTTTGTTTGTTTGAAAGTGTTTTGTGTGTCGGTGACGTGGTCCGATCCGTCGCCCCCTGAGTAACTGTCGATCGGCGCGATAGACCGGCGTCACGCAACTGAACCGAAGTCTTGGGCACACCCGTCATACTGTTGTACACCGTCGCGCTGAGAACGGTAACGAAAGGTTGACTCTGATCGGTCGAATGTCTGGGCAGAACGTGAGGAATGAGGCAAGAGTGCAAGGAGGGGGGGGCAAAAGAGAGAGGAAGGGAAAAAGGGGAGAAACGCATTCGTAGAGCAACGGAACGTTCCCGTGTCGGAGGCGTATTGGAGCCGCACTGAAATGCGTTTAACGGCGGCGCGGCTGCAAGTGTCTGCCGTGGTGAACGTTACCTTTGACGGCTGCATTGGGCTTTGCCTTTGCTTTCGCTTTCGCTTTCGCTTTCCCGGATGTACGTAACGTTTGTTGATATGGTTCTGAGGAAGAGTGTATGACAGTGCCGTGCCGTCCATGTTCGTGTGCCCTCCCATTGTGTGTATGCTATTGTCTGTGTACTTGAATGATGTATGTAGGTGTTAGTGGACATGTTTTACCAGTGGGGGGAAATGGATCGTCGATAGTTGCCGTCACTCTGTCACGGTCGAGATGACGCACCCTCCGTACAGAAAGGTGTCGAGAAAGTGAGTGTGTGTGTGTGTGTGTGTGTGTGTGTGTGCGTGCGTGCGTCCGTGAATTGGCAGTGTTTGGAGGTGGGCGTGCCCTGCATGTGGCCCGGAAAAGGCTGTTCGTTAGGCGGTAGTGTTGTGTGGACAGGGGAGGGGCATGCGTAACGCTGCTGGCATGGCATTTCGGGAGATGGGAGGGGGCAAACGAGGAAACGAGGAGCGGCGGCCAAAGACGGGACGGGGAGGGGCGCGGTGTGGGTGGCTTGCGCCTGTGCTCGGCGTTGTGGTTTGTGCAAAAGAGGAGGAGAAAAACAATGTGAGTTGCCAGGGAGGGGAGCGGTGTTGTGTTGTGGTTGTCGTGGTGTAGCCGCAGACGCGGCTGTCAGTGAACGTGGCGAGACGGACGGATGCGCGGAGGGGCGGGGGCGGGGGCGGCGCATTTCGCCGGTGCCGTGCCGTGCCGTGCCGTGCCTGAAAGCCGCGTGGTCGCTGTGTTGTTGGTGGCGTGGGGGCGAGGAGAGTACCGTACGGGTGTGCTTGTGCGCCGGAAATGGCACACTGCGCCCGCCCGTCTTGGAGGCTGATGGCTGTGGTGTGGAAATGGGGCGCGGTGATGTTGAAGCACAGAAAAGAAACCAAGAAAACGGAAGGCGTGATGCGGCGGTGGTGGTGAGAGCGGGAAAAACAAAACAAAAGAAAAAAAACAACAAAAAAAAAGAAGGAAAAACAACAAGAAACAAAAAAGAAAACAAAAAGTCTATCAATATTAAAATGTAAATGGAAATGGAAATGGACCCAGGTATAACCTCCCTGCACAAATAGCAGAGAGTCCGATGATAATAAAAATGTGCCAGAATGTTAACGTCCCTACAAAACAAACCCAACGATAATATTAATGAAAGAGTGAACCGTATGTAACATTGCAACAGACATAATGAAACCTGATAAATTGTATAAGGGCAGCAGCCGTTGACCTTTGGCCCTGTATTCAGAATAAAAAGAGCCAAAGATCGTTACCCCAATGAAAAAGACACTGAAACACGTATGTAACATAGTAGCGATGGCGAGACATTGTAGCATCTGTGACCAGAGAGTTTGCGCTGGACTGCGCGAGTGTTGCGAGCGGTTCTCAGTCAGTCAGTCAGTCTGTGTAGTTGAGGGCTGTACTCTGTCAGTAGTCGTCGCGTGCAGTACGCTAATAGTCGTCATGCAGAGCGGTCGGTCAGTAGTAGCAGCCGAGTGCGGTTGTGTGATGTAGGCGGTCGGCAACACTGGTCAAGATGGTGAATAAGGTATACTGTTAATTAATATAATCATTAGATAATGAGAAATTGTATTTATTGTAATTATGCTCCAACAAGTTCCCCAATAATAATTTTTATTTCAAAAGCATTTTTCAAACATTTAATCTTTTATTGAACTAAAGAGTTCGTTCCACTTCTTTGAAGAAAAATGTCACTAAAATCACAAAAAAAGAGAATATTATTATTTGCAATGCAGTTCCTCCAAGCGCTGCGCAACAACCAGAGCAGAAATGTGACATCCATTTATTCGGAGGTAAGACTTTAATTCCGATTGTTTTGCACAGGGCCAAAGACCGATATTTCGGTTTAATTGAAGTTTCTTGTCACTGAACGGACTTTTTTAAATGTTGTGTGAAGACTTTATATTTGAGTCAGATTGCGAATTGCACATTGTTGTTGCCATTTTCAATACCTCTCATTGTGGGCGAGGTTACAATTAGCGCAATGTCCATTAGCATCCGTAAATAACATTGTCCATTATTTTAAATATTGCTGGGAGGTTACAACACACACACAAAACAAAAAACAAAAAGAAACAAAAAATTGCATTTATATCCGCTCCTCGATTGTAGATACCCCTTACACAGCTGTGTGCAATGAATGAGTGCTGGCTGGTAATTAATTGCACTCCTTGGAGGGAAATGCCATAGGAAGTAGTCTTTAAAAAGTGAATGTTTTTCGTTAAGAGACAAAAGTTACTTTAGAAAAAAAGTAATAGTGGGGCTTGTGTTGTTGAACAAAATAAGTACAATGAACATACGTTATCAGATTTGCGCAATGCAGCGTCACACCACCTCTTGATTATAACACAATATACTATACATCGTCCCGAACCGTGACCAGAGTCGCGAGACGAGCAGAGCACGCCGCCGACGCCCGCTCAGTACAACCGTCCACCCGCTACTACTGTCGACCGACTACTACCTCTCCCGACTCGCGCTACAATATATATAACAACTGTTCCTGGCGACCCGGTGCGTGCCACTACTGTCGTCTGGCGCGGTCCAAGCGCCGACTAGCAGCGATAAAGAACTCTCTGGTCAGACAGAGATGCTGTCATGCCTCGCCATCGCTCTGGTAATGAATACATACGTGTTGCAGCGTGCGTACCACCGGAACACGCAGTGGCGGAGCCAAAGACTGTGTTGTCGAGGTCGAGTGCGAGTGGGAAGAGAGGCAGCGTCGGCACGGAGATGCAAGCGAGCGCGAGACGCACGGGGGCTGCGGCGTGGCGCGTTTGCGGTCGGCGCCTTTGGTGGCAACGGCCGGGACAAGCAGCGGTGTATGGTGTGGTGCGGGGCGGACAGGGGCGGCGGTGGACGGGGAGGAGGCGGCGCGACGACGGCATGGGGGCGAAAACGGGACGGGGGACGGCGGATGTTGAGAGGCGTCACGCGCGGACAGGACACAGACACAGAGACACACAGAGTGGAAAGGGAGGGTGCGCGGTAGTAGTTGGGAATGTGCGTACCGTGCGGGATGGGAGTGGGCGAGGAACACGGTCGTGGCCCCTGTTTTGGGTGCGTGTGATGACGTCGGTGTGTTGTGGGAAGGGAAGGTGCTGTGGCGGCGGCGCGTAATGGGCGTAGGCCGAAAAGAGAAAGGAACGTGGGCAGTGTGTTGGCAAGCGTCGGTTCGACTGCGACGTTGATGGGCAGGGCAGGGCAAGGTTAATGGTGGTAGGAGTAGGCGTGTGGGCGCAAAAAATCTGCCGCTGCAGGCGGTGCCGTAACCGCCATGGCGGGAAGGAGAGAGGGCCAAAGAAAGAAAGAAAGAAGAAAAAAAAGGAGGGGGGGGGGGGGGCGAAAGTGGAGAGGCGGTGGTGTGAGAAGGGCGGGGGCGGAAGGAAGGCAGGAAGGACAAGAGGCGAGGCGACGGCTTGCTTTGTGTATCGGTCGGTCTCTGGCTATGCTTCGTTTTCTGCAGCAGGGTCGGTGCGCGGCGTGGCTCGCGGCAGTGGGAACGCCTGGTGGCTGGACGGCCAGCAATGCGGTTGGATGGGCGGCCACAGCACCGCACCTGTGCCCGAGGAGGAGACGCTGGCGGCGGGCCCTGAGGTGAGGCCGGCTCGGCTGGGGCTGTGGATGTGTAGGTGTGCGCCGCTGCTGCAACAACGAGTAAAACGCGAGAAGAAGGGATGGCGGTAGAGAGGAAAAAAAAAAAAAAAGGTCGTGTTGTGTTGATGCGCAGGCAGACGCGTACAGAGGGACGAGCCCGGTCTGCAGCAGGGTGTGGCCGTG
Source organism: Schistocerca americana (assembly GCF_021461395.2). Taxonomy (NCBI): domain Eukaryota; kingdom Metazoa; phylum Arthropoda; class Insecta; order Orthoptera; family Acrididae; genus Schistocerca; species Schistocerca americana. The sequence continues at coordinate 15,379 of NW_025726781.1, forward strand.
CCGAGTGCAGAGCAGCGGCGGCTCGGTTCGGTTCGGCCCGGCCCGGCGGGCCGCGCTGTTGTCGCGGACGTGAGCGCCCCCTGGCGGGTGGCCGGAGGCGGCGCGGCGTGTTGGACGTGTGGCTGGTGGCAGTGCACAATTTGCGAGTGGCTGGCGGTGTGGTGTGGCGGTTGGCGCGTCGGGCGGCGGAGAGGTATGTGTTGCGGGCGCCCTTTGCTGCGCTGCGTCGTTGCGTGTGCCGTACAGGGCGGGCGCTTGTCGACTGTGTGGGCGGTGTGGCGAATTGGCGTGAAACGGCTGCCGAGAGGTGTGTGGTAGCGAGCCGGTCGGTGGTGTCAGTGCGAAGGGGAATGTGCGTGCGTTTGGCGGTTTCGGTGTGCTTTTTGCGGCGTGAGAGTGGGAATTAGTGGGGCCGGCTGTTGTGTTGGTTCCTTGTGTCTTGTGTCGCGTAGCTTGATGGCAACGTGGAAGGACGCCGGTTTCGTTTCGAGCCTTGCGTGTGGTTGTCGACGTTGACTGGTTGGCGTGTGCCGATGCACGTGCATGTGTGGGTCGCGAGTGCGTTTTTGGCTGGCTGTGTGTGTGTGTGTGTGTGTGTTTTGGGGGGGAAGGGGGAGGCGGTGGTGAAAGTGCAGTCGTTGCCACGGGCGTCGTCGGGTGGGGCTGGGGCTGTGCGTCGTGGCGGAAAGGTGGTAGGTTGCGGGAAGCGAGCCCGTCGTTGACGGTGTCGCGTGAGTTGTGAATCGAGTGGGGCGCGGGGCGCGGGACAGGAGCAGCGTGCCGCTGCGTCGTGGTCGTCAGCAGAGGCTGTGCGTGTGCTTGTCCTTTTTGTGGGCGGTTCGTGCGAGGCGTTTTTGTTTTGTGTTGCCCTAGTTGTTAGTTTATTTTGTTTGTGTTTGTTATTTTGAGACGACGACTGGTTGGTGGCGTGCGCGCGAAGTGGCGGTGTGCGCTTCCCGTGTCGTTTGTGTTGTTTGGTTTTTTTGTTTTTGTGTGTTTTTTTTTTTTTTTTTTTTGCACTGGGCCCCGGTGGGTGGGTGCGTGTGTGTCGATTGCCGGCTGGCGAGAGGTGCGCCATCGGCGGGGTGGGTCGCCGGCACAAGTAGAGGCGGCGGCGTTGTTGCTGTTGTTGTGTGGTGTTTGTTTTGTTCGGCTGTGTCGGCGAGCTGTGTTGCGGTGCGTGTGAATGGTGGTGCAAAAGTGCTGGCGTTGGGGCTGCGACTGCGACGGCGGCGAGCCGCGGGCGCGCCATTGATAGTGATGTTGTGAACAGCGGCTGTGTACGGTAGTGGTGTTGTTGTAGCACGACGTGCATCCGGGCCGGCGCGGAAAGCGCAGTTGCGGGCGGTTGCCCTTCGGTGCCAGCCATGTCGCGTGAGCGGCGGGTTGCTCTGGTGTCGACACGTGGTGCTCTGGGTTGTTGTGTGGTGCCCTTTGGCCGGTGGGGGTGGTTCGCGTGTGTCTCGTTCGCGCTCGGTGTCTGGTCGTGGTCGTGGTCGTGCTGCTCCCCCGTCTGTCGGCGGTTTCCGACGTCGTCTGTACGTTTTTGTTCGTTTGCGGCGTGCCTGCCGACGTCGTCCCGTCGCGACCTTTCAACCGAAAGTGTGGCGCCCGAAGGTGAACGAACGTAACCCTGACCTCGGCGCTTTACGCTGAGCCGAGCGAACCGAACCGAACCTAACGTGTGGTGTGGCGAGGTGAGCTCAGCCTGTGAGCCCCTAACGTCTACGTAAGGTAAGCTGTCCGGCTCACGCCTCACGTTTGAACGCTTTTGTAACCTACGTTTGACGCTTCTTAACCTAGCACTGACCCCTTAACCTAACGTGTAACCTAACCTAACCTAACCTAACCTAACCTAACCTAACCTAACCTAACCTAACCTCTGACGCCTGACGTGTTTGAATGCTTAACCTAAGTTTGACGCTTAACCTAACCCAAGTCCCCTTAACCTAACCCACGTCCACCTAACCTAACCTAACGTAGACGTGTAAACGTAATGTGTAACGCGTAACGTGTAAGGTCGGCTGTCGTGTGTGCTTGACGGCAGATTGGGTTGGTCTGTAGATTCGGATTGCGGTTTGCCTCGGTCGAGGGGTTGGGTCGGAAGCGGCGAGGGGCGGCGGCGCCTGTTGCGCAGGCGGCGTCCGTTTGCGGCGGGCAATTGTTGAGAAACGGCTGTGAATGTTGGCGGGCGAGAGGAGGAGGACGGCGCGCGATGTGGCCCGACGGCTGCGGGCCGATCGGGAAACGGCGGGAGGGCGACGGAAGGCGATGGGGCGGCGGAGGCGCGTTTGCACGGCCGTCATCGCCGCACGCCTCGGCTTGTGTGGCTGTGGCGCCGGCCGCGCTGGCCGGGCTGCCGCGGCGACGGTGTGGGAGTTTTGCCGAAGGTTTGGCCATTGTGGCGGGTCGTCGGCTGGGGCTGTGGGGGCGGCATTTGGGCGGGGGCGGCGATTCTCGGCGGGCCGACCCAGGCTGTAGCGCGCGGTAGCTGCAGTTTGGCCGTGGTTTGCGGCGCTGCCGTGGCGACTGGTTGGCGACTGTGGTGTGGCTGTGTGTAGCCCCATCCTCGGTGGTTTGAAAGGCGCGGGCGGTTGTGGCGCAGGTTTGGGGCTGCTCCGCACAGGCTGTCGGACGTTGGGCGGTAGCAAGCGCGGGAGGCGCGGCGCGGCGGCGCGCAGAGTGGCGGCCGCTCTCTCGGCCGTCCGCGCCCGCCCGCGACACTGGCTGGGCCTTGTGATTCTCTGCTCTTGTGCTTGCGTGCCTGCCGTCCCGCTCGCTCTCGCTGTGTGTTACGCGCGTCGTCGAAATGGCAGATCAGGCGGCTACGAACGAGACTGCTGCGGCACCCGCCGCCACCGGCACTACGAAGAAGGCCAAGTCTGCGTCGTCTGCGAAGAAGCCGCGCGCCAAGCCTGCGCACCCGCGCACCTCTGAGATGGTGACGGCCGCCATCAAGAGTCTGAAGGAGCGCGGCGGGTCGTCGCTGCAGGCGATCAAGAAGTACATAGCCGCGCACTACAAGCTGGACGCGGAGAAGCTGGCGCCGTTTATCAAGAAGTACCTCAAGTCGGCCGTCGTGGCGGGCGAGCTGGTGCAGACGAAGGGGAAGGGCGCGTCCGGCTCGTTCAAGCTTGCCGGCGCCGGCGGCGGGGGGGCGGCCGAGGGCGGCAAGGCTCGTGCTGGCGGTGCCAAGAAGAAGCGCGCCGCTCCGGCCAGCAAGGAGAAGAAGGGCGCCCGTGCGGCCGGCGCAAAGAAGGCTGGTGGCGTGAAGGCGGCGACCGGTCGGAAGGCGGGCGCCGCCAAGAAGGCGTCTGCGGCGTCGGCCGCTCCCGCGGGTGCGAAGAAGGCGGCTGCGGCCAAGCCGGCCAAGGCCAAGTCGCCGTCGAAGGCGAAGAAGGCCGCCAAGGTTCCGACGAAGAAGCCGAAGGCGCCGCGCCCGAAGAAGGCGACGACGCCGTCTAAGGCGAAGGCTTCGCCCAAGAAGAAGAAGTAGAGTAGAGGAGAAAGAGATGGGAAAGGAAGGGTTTGGCGCTTGACTCCGTCGTCCCCACCCCCCGTCGTCGTCTAGTGGCGCGCAAGAGACGCGCGGCCCAAAACGGCCCTTCTCAGGGCCATCAAAGCACGTCGGGGAAGGTTTTGATTGTCGTGTTGCGTTTGGTGTGGGTGTCTGTCTGGCGTTTCTGTATGCCCGTGGGGATGCTGTTTGCGTGCCGTGGTGGTTGGATTGCGGGGGTCGGTGGCGGGTGTGGGCGGCGGTAGCGGTAAGCGGTGTTGTTGTTGTTGTTGTTGTCGTGGTTGATTGTCGCCGTGTTTGTTTTGTGGCGGCGGCCGACGGTTGGTTTTCTGTCACGTTGTTTTGTTTGAATACGTTGGTTGGCTTGCCTGCGTTCGTTCTTCTCGGATGTCTGTCTTGTCGAGTCGTGTCTGGTCTTTGTTTTGTTCCTTTGTGTGTGTGTGTGTTATGTTTTGCAACGGGGGGGCACGTTGAGATGCGGAAGGAGTCGGCGGGGATTTCGGTGGCGTGTAGAGCGAGCGAGCGCGCCTGCCTGGCCGTTGGCCGTCGGAGTGGAGTGCGGGTTTTTTTTGTTTTCGAAACGAAAGCGGCGGCCGGCCAGCCACCCGTGCGGTGTGACGTCGGCCGTTGGGTATTGTGCGCTTTGAGCGCCGGGGAGGGATGATGTGTGATTGTTGCGCGCTGCTAGCAGGCAGGCAGAGTGAGCGGGTGTGGCGGACGGACGGGAAGTGGTGGTTTTTGTTTTTGGGTTGCGGGGCGAGAGGCAGGCGACCGACAAAGTTTGCTCGCGACGGAGAGATGTTAGTGGCCCTGAAAAGGGCCGTTTTTGTTTGTGCGGTGCGGTGCCGCGGCGCGGTTTAGGCGCGCTCGCCGCGGATGCGGCGCGCGAGCTGGATGTCCTTGGGCATGATGGTGACGCGCTTGGCGTGGATTGCGCACAGGTTGGTGTCTTCGAAGAGGCCGACGAGGTAGGCCTCGCTGGCCTCCTGCAGGGCCATGACTGCGGAGCTCTGGAAGCGCAGGTCGGTCTTGAAGTCCTGGGCGATCTCGCGCACTAGGCGCTGGAATGGCAGCTTGCGGATGAGCAGCTCTGTGCTCTTCTGGTAGCGCCTGATTTCTCGCAGGGCGACGGTGCCCGGCCTGTAGCGGTGGGGCTTCTTGACGCCTCCGGTGGCGGGCGCGCTCTTCCTCGCCGCCTTGGTGGCGAGCTGTTTGCGCGGCGCCTTTCCGCCGGTGGACTTGCGGGCCGTTTGCTTTGTGCGGGCCATGGCGGTAGCGGTAGCGGTAGCGGAGCGGCGTGCGTGGAGGTTAGGTGCGGCGCGGCGTCCGGTGCTGCCTTGACAACGGGCCCGCGCGCCTCCGTGCTGCGCTTATATGCCCTCGGTTGCGCGTGGTGGGGGGAGGGCGGGCCAGAGTCTATATAGGGGGGCGGCGGGCGCGCTGGGCGCAGACCGTAGCCGACTCGCCAGCCGCTGCAGCTGCTGTTTGTGCACGTTTTGCTTTGCCCGAGGAAGGAAGGATGACAGGCCGCGGCAAGGGAGGAAAGGGGCTCGGCAAGGGTGGCGCCAAGCGGCACCGCAAGGTGTTGCGCGACAACATCCAGGGCATCACGAAGCCCGCCATCCGCCGCCTGGCTCGCAGGGGCGGCGTGAAGCGCATCTCTGGTCTGATCTACGAGGAGACCCGCGGGGTGCTGAAGGTGTTCCTGGAGAACGTGATCCGCGACGCGGTGACGTACACTGAGCACGCCAAGCGCAAGACTGTGACGGCCATGGACGTGGTGTACGCCCTGAAGAGGCAGGGGCGCACCCTGTACGGTTTCGGCGGTTAGGCTGCGTCGCAGCGGGCGCTGGCCTTCCCGCGGCCGTGCTTGTGGGTGGGAGAGACTAGAAAACGGCCCTTTTCAGGGCCACCACACTGTTCGGAAGTTGAAAAGTGCGAAAGAGTCTGTGTTGTTGCTGCGTGTGTGCGCGCTGTGTTGTTTGTTTGTTTGTTTCTTTCTTTCCGTTTGAGCGACGTGATGTGACTGGGAGGGGAGAAGGAAAGGAAACGTGTCATGTGGCTGGCTGTGTGTGGAGCTGCTTCGTTTGTGTGTTTGTTATTGTGTGTCTTTGTATCGATCGCGACGGAGATGGCGGGCGGGCTGTGTGTTGTTGTGCGAGAGGCGGTGATTATTTGCTTGCGTGGTTTGTCTCTGTGTGTTTGTTTGCGGCGGCGTTGGGGTTTCCGAGGCAAGGCGTGTGGGCATAGGCGGCCGGATCAGCTGTTTCGTTCGTGTCGACGGCCGTTGCGCGCGGGAGTGGAGGGCGGTGTGTCGACACGCCTCCCTTTAACAATGGTCATTATTGCTGCCGTTGTCGGTTTGGAAGGCGACTGCGACGGTGCAAAATGTGTGCGTGTGTGTGTGTGTTGGGCCACACGGGCTGTGTGGACGACAAGATGGCGGACGTGCGCCGGCGGCGGCTGTGCTGTGACAGTGCAAAGTTAAAACAAAACAAGGTGCGGCGAGGACGACTGAAATTTTGCTTTGGACGTAGGTTTGTGTGGTGGCCCTGAAAAGGGCCGATTGTTGTGGGCCGAGCCGGCAAAGCGCGTTGCGTGCAGGGGAGCACGCGGCGCTGCGATTGCCTGGCCTCCTTTAGGCCTTCTTCTCGGTCTTCTTTGGCAGCAGGACGGCCTGGATGTTGGGCAGGACACCACCCTGTGCGATGGTGACGCCCGACAGGAGCTTGTTGAGCTCCTCGTCGTTGCGGATGGCAAGCTGCAGGTGGCGCGGGATGATGCGCGTCTTCTTGTTGTCGCGGGCCGCGTTTCCGGCCAGCTCGAGCACCTCAGCCGCGAGGTACTCCATGACGGCGGCGAGGTAGACGGGCGCCCCGGCGCCGACGCGCTCTGCGTAGTTTCCCTTGCGCAGGAGGCGGTGGATTCTGCCGACCGGGAACTGGAGCCCAGCCCTGCTTGAGCGGGACTTTGACTTGCCCTTGACTTTGCCTCCCTTTCCGCGTCCGGACATGGCGATGGGCTAGCGACGGTGCACACGAAACGGAAACGAAAACGACCGGTGCGAGCGGCAGCGAGTCGAGCAGCGGAGTGCGTGCCGGCGCAGCCGGGGTGGGGGTGCTTTATGGGCTCGGGTGCGGCGGCCGGTTGCGCGCGCGCCCCATTGGTCGGCGGCCGCAACAGGGCGAGCTGGTAAAGGTGCGGCGGCGGCTGGCGGCGGGTGCCACTGTGTGGGGAGACGCTGACTAGAGCGGAGCGCTTGCTACTGGTGTTGCTGCCGTCGCGATAGTTTAGTGTGTTTTCCGCGCGTTTCTGTTTATTCGGCGTTAGTCGAACGTTCTTTTTCTACGTTTTGCCGCGTCGTCTTTCAGTCGGAGCGGTTATTTTCTGCGTTGGTGTTGGTCGTCGCGCGCGTTGATTTCGTCGTTCGCGGCGGAGTCAAAGGCCACGATGGCCAGTTCTTCAGCCGGTTCTCGAGGTTTGTTTCCCTCGTCTGGCAAGAATATCATGTCATGCGCTGAATTGCTGTCGTATTCATCAGAGTCTTGTCTGCCTATCTCTCGATCAGTCCACCGTCGGCTGTCGGATCCTACAATTCAGTTTACGTCAGAACAAGTCAATCAGGCGACAGATCAGATGCAGCAGGACAGCGTTGAGCTGGGTTCATCCGGCCCAGGGCCGAGTAGCGTGGGGCCAGGCTCCGGCGGGATACCTAACGGTGACAACGATGCCGTCCTGGCCGCCCCTACACCCGGCTCCGCTGACGCTGCACCGCCTGTAACGCGTCGAAAATCGACGAAATCCACGAAGGCGCGGGATGCTCCATACTCGCATGCTTCACGTAAGCATGCGCATCCCCCTTCGCATACCGACTCTGAATCAGCTGAATCCAGGGCGCCTGACAGGAAGAAGCAATCAACCGACCGTCAGGACCCTGTTTCGCCTCAGGACGCCTCTGCTTCCCATGCGGCGACCGACTCCAGTCTGGTCGACATGGCGACTGACTACGAGGTCACAGTTCCAACGTCGAACAGATTTGAAAGTTTAGATGATGTCACACCAGCTGACCAAGACATTCCAGACAATATGCCGGCTCCTACTCCTGTCAAGGCCCCCAAGGTGCCACCTATTATAGTTCACGACACGGTCAACTACCTCGACCGTGTCAGGGAACTGAAGGGGCACCTGAAGGGTTCCTTTTCCTGCCAATATAAAAGAGGTAATATCCGTTACGAGTTTGAACACCCATCAGATTATCGATACATGATCGATTATCTCAAGACTCGTGCCATTCAGTACCACACATATGATCTCGACCCTTTCAAAATTTTGAAGGTCGTCGTCAGGCACCTTGAGCCCACCACCCCTCCCGCTGACGTTAAGGAAGCGCTGGAGGAGCTGGGCTTCACTGTGCAATCTGTCGCTGTTATGCACCAGCAAGTGCCAGACGCACAGGGAAAACTGACCGACGTCAAATGGCCTCTATTCGTCGCTGTACTGCATTGTACACCGAATGTCTACGACGTCTACAAAATTAAATTCCTCCTGCACATGAAAGTGGATGTAGAATCCTACCGAAATGAATCTGGCCTGACACAATGCTTTAATTGCCAGCGTTTTGGTCACGGCTCCCGCAACTGCGGCCGTCTGCCGCGTTGCGTCAAGTGTGCCGGAGACCATCTCACCCGACTCTGCCAAAAGAAGACTAATGAACCGCCCAAATGCTGTAATTGCGGTCAGGCTCACCCAGCTAATTATCGTAAATGCTCTGCATATCAAAAAGCACTAGCGAACTCTCGCAGTTCTTCCACTCCGGCAGCCTCGGCGCCTTCGACGCCAGCTGCTCCACCAGCTGATACTACCAACTTTCCAAACCTGCGAGCACGTCGTGCCCCTCCCTCACCTTCTTCCTCTGCTGCCGGCCCGGGGCCCTTGCCTCCGCGTCGTCCAGCTTCACGCCCAGAGACAGCTTCCCACTCTGCTTGGGGAAAAACAAACCCATCCCCAGAGCCTTCTACACCCCCGCCCCCTACCTTCTCCTTCCCATTTTCAAACCATCTTGCAGATCTTGCTGCCTTACTGCAGCAGTTCAACATCCGCAAAATCATTTCTACATTCCGTTCAACTATTCAACAACTCAACTCAGCTTCTGATCCGTTCAGTAAATTAATGATAATTCTGTCTGCCTTCATCTCTTACTTCTCAGATGGACCGTAATCTACACCGCCCATTTCGTATATTCAGTTGGAACGCCGATGGTGTTCTCCGCCAACGCCATTCTCTTGAGGGCTTTCTCGATGACAGGGGGATCGACATTGCCCTTATTTGCGAAACGCACTTAAAACCACATCAACAGTTTTCCGTTCCTAATTATTACGCATACCGATCCGACCGCGCGGATCGGCCACATGGAGGCACTCTTGTCCTAGTCAAACAGTGCCATACGCACAGACTTCGACAGATACCGCAACTACAACACCTGGAGGCCACAGCTATAGATATACAGCTATATGGACAGTCGTTGACTCTTGCCGCAGCTTACAACTCCCCCGCTCGAGCTATACTCCCGGCCGACTTGGATATCCTCTTCCACCTGGGCCCCAAGGTCCTCGTGGGAGGGGACTTCAATTCCAAGCACGGGACGTGGGGATGCCGTTCCACAAATGCAAATGGACGTCGGCTATTCCAGTACCTAGAACTGAACGCCGCTATCCGTGTTATTGCACCAGACTCTCCCACACACTATCACAAAACCGGTCTTTACCGTCCTGACATCCTCGACATTTTCCTGGCGCGGGACATTCCGTGGGTCCACCGGATCTCTGTGATTTCGGAACTTGATTCCGACCACAATCCGGTGACCCTCGAATTCCTAGACGCTCGCCCACAAGACCAGCTCCGTCCGGCTTACGTTATCAACACAGACTGGGAGCGCTACCAACAACTTGTTGACCTTCATGTCCATGAGCTTCCGCCCATTACCCGCCGCAGCCACATCGATCCGTCGGCGGACCGTTTTGCAAAAATCCTCACCGAATGCTACCGCACCTCTTCCCGACGAGTCCTCCAGCCTCCTCGTCGCCTGGACCTTCCGCCAGACGTCCAGGAACTAATTCGTACCAAACGTCGATTTCGTCGCCGGTGGCAACGCCTCCGCGACCCAATCGACAAGCAAATTTGGAAGTCACTGGCTCAAGAGCTTCGGGTACGCTTACAAGAGGTCCATGATCAGGCATGGAACCAACGCCTTCGAGAGGCCGCAGACCGTCCTGACCGACTGTGGCGCATAGTCAAGGAGACTACAACCACTCCCCCTCCTTCTCAGCCCCTCCATGGTCCCCAAGGCCTGGTTTACTCGCCTCAGGACAAGGCGGAGGCCCTCGCACACAGTCTTGAGCGGCAATTTCGCCTCAACGAAGTCGACGACGACGAGGCTGACGCCCACGAGACCCGCGTTCATCGTCGGGTCCGTCAGCTTCTTCGCCGTCGTACAGACACCACCTTTCCACCGGTCACTCTCCCGGTGGTGGCGACTTACATTAGTAGTATTCCAGCCCGAAAGGCCCCTGGCCCCGACGGTATCCGGCCGACCCTTCTTCATCACCTCTCTCCAGTTGCGCTTTCGTACCTGGTTAATCTTTACAATAGCTGCCTTTCCTACAACTACTTCCCTCCCGTATGGAAACTGGCCCGTGTCATTGCCCTCCCGAAACCTCGCAAAGATCCACTCTTCCCACAGAACTACCGTCCCATCTCCCTCCTCAACTTCCTCGGCAAGATTCTAGAACGCATCATCCTCTCCCACCTTCAATCCTTCCTCGATTCTCATTCTACCCTCATTCCCCAACAGTTTGGGTTCGGGCGGGCCATGGCACGGTCCACCAACTCATCCGCCTCCACGACACCATCCGCAGAGCGCAACTGGAGCGACAAAGCACAGGCATGGTCTTACTAGACATTGAAAAAGCATTTGACCGAGTGTGGCACGAGGGCTTACTATATAAGCTTGACGAATATGGTTGCCCTCTCCACATCATCACATTCTCCGACGCTTCTTAACTGGGCGCACATTTCTATGTCATGCAAGGCCGAAGCCGAAGCTCAATCCGGGGCCGTGGAAGCTGGTGTGCCCCAGGGGTCTCTCCTCTCCCCCGATTTTGTACGCTATTTACACTAATGATATCCCCTCCGTGTCCCCAACCATCTGGCCCTCTATGCTGATGATACTGCCGTCTTCACTTCACACCGAAACCTCCAGTTTATCGCTCTGAACCTTACACGCCACCTAGAACAGATCACTCAATGGAGCAACATATGGAAAATAAAAATTAACGCAGACAAGACACAGGCCATCCTCTTTACAAACAAACGAACTCCGCCAGCTCGCCTGGTGGAACTCGAAGGCCGACACATTCCTTGGTCACAGACAGTAACCCTACCTAGGTCTCACCTTCGACAGCCGCCTCACGTGGAAACCCCACGTTGATGGCGCCTGCCACAAGGCTTACGGAATGATACACAAACTCTACCCTCTGCTGAAGAGCCCCGGCCTTTCGATACAATCCAAGTTGCTTATCTGGACGTCCTGTGTCCTGTCACTCCTGCTATATGGATGTGAACTATGGGGACTAGCTGCTGACACTCACGTACTCCAGGTCCAAATAGTGCAAAGCAAATCACTCAGGATCATATTAAACGCTCCACGTTATGTCTCCAACTACGACATCCGCCGTCTTCTCCACATTCCACCCCTTGTCCATCAAATCCGCCTTCGCGCCTCAAATACCCTTACCTTCCTACAAAACTCACCTCATGATCACCTCACAGTTCTTAGTCGTGCTGTTGGAGACACACCTTACGCTCATCCGACGCTGATACTCCAGCGCCGGTACCGTCCCAACTGACGGTTTCACTGCAGTTGCGTATCTACTGATCTTTTTAATCTGTCAAACTTTATCATTTCTATCGACCTAGACACATAACAAAGCCATTTCGAACCTAATACTCAATCTGAAGGCAGGCCTAAGGCGATCCTTCGGCACATAAGTGGACGAAAGTCCCGTCAAGTTTGCGGTGGTGGTGGTGGTGGTGCGGCGGGTGCCACTGTGTGGGGAGACGCTGACTAGAGCGGAGCGCTTGCTACTGGTGTTGCTGCTGCCGTACGTTGGTTGGAGATGCCGCCCAAGACTAGCGGGAAGGCCGCCAAGAAGGCTGGCAAGGCGCAGAAGAACATTCGAAGGGGCGACAAGAAGAAGAAGCGCAAGAGGAAGGAGAGCTATGCCATCTACATCTACAAGGTGCTGAAGCAGGTGCACCCTGACACGGGCATCTCGTCGAAGGCGATGAGCATCATGAACAGCTTCGTGAACGACATTTTCGAGCGCATTGCGGCCGAGGCTTCTCGCCTGGCGCACTACAACAAGCGCTCGACCATCACGTCCCGCGAGATCCAGACCGCTGTGCGGCTGTTGCTGCCTGGCGAGCTGGCCAAGCACGCCGTGAGCGAGGGCACGAAGGCGGTGACCAAGTACACGAGCTCCAAGTAAGGAGGTGGCTCTGGAATGGAAGGAAGGATGGAGAAGGCTCCTCCGTTGCGAGAGCGGCGAAACGGGCCCTTTTCAGGGCCACCAACTTGCCTTTTGCGGGAAGGGCGGAATTGTTGTTGTTGTTGTTGTTTGTGTGGACGGCTGTGATGTATGTGTGCATTTTGATTGTGGGTGGGGGGGCGCGTCAAAGCGTGTTGCGCGGGGTACGGCCACGAGGTTGGTCGCCGTGGCGTGGAATGGTGGCACGCCTCGTTGGCGTGGTTTTGACCCATTGGTGTTGTTGGGGTGTGTGTGTGTTTGTGTGTTACCCGTCTGCGAGGGGGGACAGTGCGATCGGCGACTTTTGTGTCACCGTAACGACGGCCGTTTGCGGGTTTGTTTTTTTGCACATCATACATGGCGAGGGTGAAATGTGAAATGTTTTTGTTTGGTTTGTTTTTGCCGCCCACTATTCCCTTTGCTGTACGCCGAGTTTGACAATGGTGCGACGTAACTGCAGCGTGGAGGTGTGTGAGTGACGTTGAGCGTGGAGGTGTGTGAGTGACGTTGAAATGAACGTGCCATTAAGACGCATTGTTGTTGTATTGTACTGTACGTGTACGGCGACACGCACGATGATGTACCATTCGACTCTGATGTTTGATAGCCGTGTCTGACTGATTGCGTACGACGCACGCACACCGATGTCGTCATTCAAGATGCACGCTAGACGGCGGCGGCGGCGGCGGCGCCGGTCGTTTGTTTGGCGAATGTCTGTACACGTGTTTGTCTGTGTCCATCCGGTATGTATGTATTTGTTTGTTTGTTTGAAAGTGTTTTGTGTGTCGGTGACGTGGTCCGATCCGTCGCCCCCTGAGTAACTGTCGATCGGCGCGATAGACCGGCGTCACGCAACTGAACCGAAGTCTTGGGCACACCCGTCATACTGTTGTACACCGTCGCGCTGAGAACGGTAACGAAAGGTTGACTCTGATCGGTCGAATGTCTGGGCAGAACGTGAGGAATGAGGCAAGAGTGCAAGGAGGGGGGGGCAAAAGAGAGAGGAAGGGAAAAAGGGGAGAAACGCATTCGTAGAGCAACGGAACGTTCCCGTGTCGGAGGCGTATTGGAGCCGCACTGAAATGCGTTTAACGGCGGCGCGGCTGCAAGTGTCTGCCGTGGTGAACGTTACCTTTGACGGCTGCATTGGGCTTTGCCTTTGCTTTCGCTTTCGCTTTCGCTTTCCCGGATGTACGTAACGTTTGTTGATATGGTTCTGAGGAAGAGTGTATGACAGTGCCGTGCCGTCCATGTTCGTGTGCCCTCCCATTGTGTGTATGCTATTGTCTGTGTACTTGAATGATGTATGTAGGTGTTAGTGGACATGTTTTACCAGTGGGGGGAAATGGATCGTCGATAGTTGCCGTCACTCTGTCACGGTCGAGATGACGCACCCTCCGTACAGAAAGGTGTCGAGAAAGTGAGTGTGTGTGTGTGTGTGTGTGTGTGTGTGTGTGCGTGCGTGCGTCCGTGAATTGGCAGTGTTTGGAGGTGGGCGTGCCCTGCATGTGGCCCGGAAAAGGCTGTTCGTTAGGCGGTAGTGTTGTGTGGACAGGGGAGGGGCATGCGTAACGCTGCTGGCATGGCATTTCGGGAGATGGGAGGGGGCAAACGAGGAAACGAGGAGCGGCGGCCAAAGACGGGACGGGGAGGGGCGCGGTGTGGGTGGCTTGCGCCTGTGCTCGGCGTTGTGGTTTGTGCAAAAGAGGAGGAGAAAAACAATGTGAGTTGCCAGGGAGGGGAGCGGTGTTGTGTTGTGGTTGTCGTGGTGTAGCCGCAGACGCGGCTGTCAGTGAACGTGGCGAGACGGACGGATGCGCGGAGGGGCGGGGGCGGGGGCGGCGCATTTCGCCGGTGCCGTGCCGTGCCGTGCCGTGCCTGAAAGCCGCGTGGTCGCTGTGTTGTTGGTGGCGTGGGGGCGAGGAGAGTACCGTACGGGTGTGCTTGTGCGCCGGAAATGGCACACTGCGCCCGCCCGTCTTGGAGGCTGATGGCTGTGGTGTGGAAATGGGGCGCGGTGATGTTGAAGCACAGAAAAGAAACCAAGAAAACGGAAGGCGTGATGCGGCGGTGGTGGTGAGAGCGGGAAAAACAAAACAAAAGAAAAAAAACAACAAAAAAAAAGAAGGAAAAACAACAAGAAACAAAAAAGAAAACAAAAAGTCTATCAATATTAAAATGTAAATGGAAATGGAAATGGACCCAGGTATAACCTCCCTGCACAAATAGCAGAGAGTCCGATGATAATAAAAATGTGCCAGAATGTTAACGTCCCTACAAAACAAACCCAACGATAATATTAATGAAAGAGTGAACCGTATGTAACATTGCAACAGACATAATGAAACCTGATAAATTGTATAAGGGCAGCAGCCGTTGACCTTTGGCCCTGTATTCAGAATAAAAAGAGCCAAAGATCGTTACCCCAATGAAAAAGACACTGAAACACGTATGTAACATAGTAGCGATGGCGAGACATTGTAGCATCTGTGACCAGAGAGTTTGCGCTGGACTGCGCGAGTGTTGCGAGCGGTTCTCAGTCAGTCAGTCAGTCTGTGTAGTTGAGGGCTGTACTCTGTCAGTAGTCGTCGCGTGCAGTACGCTAATAGTCGTCATGCAGAGCGGTCGGTCAGTAGTAGCAGCCGAGTGCGGTTGTGTGATGTAGGCGGTCGGCAACACTGGTCAAGATGGTGAATAAGGTATACTGTTAATTAATATAATCATTAGATAATGAGAAATTGTATTTATTGTAATTATGCTCCAACAAGTTCCCCAATAATAATTTTTATTTCAAAAGCATTTTTCAAACATTTAATCTTTTATTGAACTAAAGAGTTCGTTCCACTTCTTTGAAGAAAAATGTCACTAAAATCACAAAAAAAGAGAATATTATTATTTGCAATGCAGTTCCTCCAAGCGCTGCGCAACAACCAGAGCAGAAATGTGACATCCATTTATTCGGAGGTAAGACTTTAATTCCGATTGTTTTGCACAGGGCCAAAGACCGATATTTCGGTTTAATTGAAGTTTCTTGTCACTGAACGGACTTTTTTAAATGTTGTGTGAAGACTTTATATTTGAGTCAGATTGCGAATTGCACATTGTTGTTGCCATTTTCAATACCTCTCATTGTGGGCGAGGTTACAATTAGCGCAATGTCCATTAGCATCCGTAAATAACATTGTCCATTATTTTAAATATTGCTGGGAGGTTACAACACACACACAAAACAAAAAACAAAAAGAAACAAAAAATTGCATTTATATCCGCTCCTCGATTGTAGATACCCCTTACACAGCTGTGTGCAATGAATGAGTGCTGGCTGGTAATTAATTGCACTCCTTGGAGGGAAATGCCATAGGAAGTAGTCTTTAAAAAGTGAATGTTTTTCGTTAAGAGACAAAAGTTACTTTAGAAAAAAAGTAATAGTGGGGCTTGTGTTGTTGAACAAAATAAGTACAATGAACATACGTTATCAGATTTGCGCAATGCAGCGTCACACCACCTCTTGATTATAACACAATATACTATACATCGTCCCGAACCGTGACCAGAGTCGCGAGACGAGCAGAGCACGCCGCCGACGCCCGCTCAGTACAACCGTCCACCCGCTACTACTGTCGACCGACTACTACCTCTCCCGACTCGCGCTACAATATATATAACAACTGTTCCTGGCGACCCGGTGCGTGCCACTACTGTCGTCTGGCGCGGTCCAAGCGCCGACTAGCAGCGATAAAGAACTCTCTGGTCAGACAGAGATGCTGTCATGCCTCGCCATCGCTCTGGTAATGAATACATACGTGTTGCAGCGTGCGTACCACCGGAACACGCAGTGGCGGAGCCAAAGACTGTGTTGTCGAGGTCGAGTGCGAGTGGGAAGAGAGGCAGCGTCGGCACGGAGATGCAAGCGAGCGCGAGACGCACGGGGGCTGCGGCGTGGCGCGTTTGCGGTCGGCGCCTTTGGTGGCAACGGCCGGGACAAGCAGCGGTGTATGGTGTGGTGCGGGGCGGACAGGGGCGGCGGTGGACGGGGAGGAGGCGGCGCGACGACGGCATGGGGGCGAAAACGGGACGGGGGACGGCGGATGTTGAGAGGCGTCACGCGCGGACAGGACACAGACACAGAGACACACAGAGTGGAAAGGGAGGGTGCGCGGTAGTAGTTGGGAATGTGCGTACCGTGCGGGATGGGAGTGGGCGAGGAACACGGTCGTGGCCCCTGTTTTGGGTGCGTGTGATGACGTCGGTGTGTTGTGGGAAGGGAAGGTGCTGTGGCGGCGGCGCGTAATGGGCGTAGGCCGAAAAGAGAAAGGAACGTGGGCAGTGTGTTGGCAAGCGTCGGTTCGACTGCGACGTTGATGGGCAGGGCAGGGCAAGGTTAATGGTGGTAGGAGTAGGCGTGTGGGCGCAAAAAATCTGCCGCTGCAGGCGGTGCCGTAACCGCCATGGCGGGAAGGAGAGAGGGCCAAAGAAAGAAAGAAAGAAGAAAAAAAAGGAGGGGGGGGGGGGCGAAAGTGGAGAGGCGGTGGTGTGAGAAGGGCGGGGGCGGAAGGAAGGCAGGAAGGACAAGAGGCGAGGCGACGGCTTGCTTTGTGTATCGGTCGGTCTCTGGCTATGCTTCGTTTTCTGCAGCAGGGTCGGTGCGCGGCGTGGCTCGCGGCAGTGGGAACGCCTGGTGGCTGGACGGCCAGCAATGCGGTTGGATGGGCGGCCACAGCACCGCACCTGTGCCCGAGGAGGAGACGCTGGCGGCGGGCCCTGAGGTGAGGCCGGCTCGGCTGGGGCTGTGGATGTGTAGGTGTGCGCCGCTGCTGCAACAACGAGTAAAACGCGAGAAGAAGGGATGGCGGTAGAGAGGAAAAAAAAAAAAAAGGTCGTGTTGTGTTGATGCGCAGGCAGACGCGTACAGAGGGACGAGCCCGGTCTGCAGCAGGGTGTGGCCGTGCCGAGTGCAGAGCAGCGGCGGCTCGGTTCGGTTCGGCCCGGCCCGGCGGGCCGCGCTGTTGTCGCGGACGTGAGCGCCCCCTGGCGGGTGGCCGGAGGCGGCGCGGCGTGTTGGACGTGTGGCTGGTGGCAGTGCACAATTTGCGAGTGGCTGGCGGTGTGGTGTGGCGGTTGGCGCGTCGGGCGGCGGAGAGGTATGTGTTGCGGGCGCCCTTTGCTGCGCTGCGTCGTTGCGTGTGCCGTACAGGGCGGGCGCTTGTCGACTGTGTGGGCGGTGTGGCGAATTGGCGTGAAACGGCTGCCGAGAGGTGTGTGGTAGCGAGCCGGTCGGTGGTGTCAGTGCGAAGGGGAATGTGCGTGCGTTTGGCGGTTTCGGTGTGCTTTTTGCGGCGTGAGAGTGGGAATTAGTGGGGCCGGCTGTTGTGTTGGTTCCTTGTGTCTTGTGTCGCGTAGCTTGATGGCAACGTGGAAGGACGCCGGTTTCGTTTCGAGCCTTGCGTGTGGTTGTCGACGTTGACTGGTTGGCGTGTGCCGATGCACGTGCATGTGTGGGTCGCGAGTGCGTTTTTGGCTGGCTGTGTGTGTGTGTGTGTGTGTGTTTTGGGGGGGAAGGGGGAGGCGGTGGTGAAAGTGCAGTCGTTGCCACGGGCGTCGTCGGGTGGGGCTGGGGCTGTGCGTCGTGGCGGAAAGGTGGTAGGTTGCGGGAAGCGAGCCCGTCGTTGACGGTGTCGCGTGAGTTGTGAATCGAGTGGGGCGCGGGGCGCGGGACAGGAGCAGCGTGCCGCTGCGTCGTGGTCGTCAGCAGAGGCTGTGCGTGTGCTTGTCCTTTTTGTGGGCGGTTCGTGCGAGGCGTTTTTGTTTTGTGTTGCCCTAGTTGTTAGTTTATTTTGTTTGTGTTTGTTATTTTGAGACGACGACTGGTTGGTGGCGTGCGCGCGAAGTGGCGGTGTGCGCTTCCCGTGTCGTTTGTGTTGTTTGGTTTTTTTGTTTTTGTGTGTTTTTTTTTTTTTTTTTTTTTGCACTGGGCCCCGGTGGGTGGGTGCGTGTGTGTCGATTGCCGGCTGGCGAGAGGTGCGCCATCGGCGGGGTGGGTCGCCGGCACAAGTAGAGGCGGCGGCGTTGTTGCTGTTGTTGTGTGGTGTTTGTTTTGTTCGGCTGTGTCGGCGAGCTGTGTTGCGGTGCGTGTGAATGGTGGTGCAAAAGTGCTGGCGTTGGGGCTGCGACTGCGACGGCGGCGAGCCGCGGGCGCGCCATTGATAGTGATGTTGTGAACAGCGGCTGTGTACGGTAGTGGTGTTGTTGTAGCACGACGTGCATCCGGGCCGGCGCGGAAAGCGCAGTTGCGGGCGGTTGCCCTTCGGTGCCAGCCATGTCGCGTGAGCGGCGGGTTGCTCTGGTGTCGACACGTGGTGCTCTGGGTTGTTGTGTGGTGCCCTTTGGCCGGTGGGGGTGGTTCGCGTGTGTCTCGTTCGCGCTCGGTGTCTGGTCGTGGTCGTGGTCGTGCTGCTCCCCCGTCTGTCGGCGGTTTCCGACGTCGTCTGTACGTTTTTGTTCGTTTGCGGCGTGCCTGCCGACGTCGTCCCGTCGCGACCTTTCAACCGAAAGTGTGGCGCCCGAAGGTGAACGAACGTAACCCTGACCTCGGCGCTTTACGCTGAGCCGAGCGAACCGAACCGAACCTAACGTGTGGTGTGGCGAGGTGAGCTCAGCCTGTGAGCCCCTAACGTCTACGTAAGGTAAGCTGTCCGGCTCACGCCTCACGTTTGAACGCTTTTGTAACCTACGTTTGACGCTTCTTAACCTAGCACTGACCCCTTAACCTAACGTGTAACCTAACCTAACCTAACCTAACCTAACCTAACCTCTGACGCCTGACGTGTTTGAATGCTTAACCTAAGTTTGACGCTTAACCTAACCCAAGTCCCCTTAACCTAACCCACGTCCACCTAACCTAACCTAACGTAGACGTGTAAACGTAATGTGTAACGCGTAACGTGTAAGGTCGGCTGTCGTGTGTGCTTGACGGCAGATTGGGTTGGTCTGTAGATTCGGATTGCGGTTTGCCTCGGTCGAGGGGTTGGGTCGGAAGCGGCGAGGGGCGGCGGCGCCTGTTGCGCAGGCGGCGTCCGTTTGCGGCGGGCAATTGTTGAGAAACGGCTGTGAATGTTGGCGGGCGAGAGGAGGAGGACGGCGCGCGATGTGGCCCGACGGCTGCGGGCCGATCGGGAAACGGCGGGAGGGCGACGGAAGGCGATGGGGCGGCGGAGGCGCGTTTGCACGGCCGTCATCGCCGCACGCCTCGGCTTGTGTGGCTGTGGCGCCGGCCGCGCTGGCCGGGCTGCCGCGGCGACGGTGTGGGAGTTTTGCCGAAGGTTTGGCCATTGTGGCGGGTCGTCGGCTGGGGCTGTGGGGGCGGCATTTGGGCGGGGGCGGCGATTCTCGGCGGGCCGACCCAGGCTGTAGCGCGCGGTAGCTGCAGTTTGGCCGTGGTTTGCGGCGCTGCCGTGGCGACTGGTTGGCGACTGTGGTGTGGCTGTGTGTAGCCCCATCCTCGGTGGTTTGAAAGGCGCGGGCGGTTGTGGCGCAGGTTTGGGGCTGCTCCGCACAGGCTGTCGGACGTTGGGCGGTAGCAAGCGCGGGAGGCGCGGCGCGGCGGCGCGCAGAGTGGCGGCCGCTCTCTCGGCCGTCCGCGCCCGCCCGCGACACTGGCTGGGCCTTGTGATTCTCTGCTCTTGTGCTTGCGTGCCTGCCGTCCCGCTCGCTCTCGCTGTGTGTTACGCGCGTCGTCGAAATGGCAGATCAGGCGGCTACGAACGAGACTGCTGCGGCACCCGCCGCCACCGGCACTACGAAGAAGGCCAAGTCTGCGTCGTCTGCGAAGAAGCCGCGCGCCAAGCCTGCGCACCCGCGCACCTCTGAGATGGTGACGGCCGCCATCAAGAGTCTGAAGGAGCGCGGCGGGTCGTCGCTGCAGGCGATCAAGAAGTACATAGCCGCGCACTACAAGCTGGACGCGGAGAAGCTGGCGCCGTTTATCAAGAAGTACCTCAAGTCGGCCGTCGTGGCGGGCGAGCTGGTGCAGACGAAGGGGAAGGGCGCGTCCGGCTCGTTCAAGCTTGCCGGCGCCGGCGGCGGGGGGGCGGCCGAGGGCGGCAAGGCTCGTGCTGGCGGTGCCAAGAAGAAGCGCGCCGCTCCGGCCAGCAAGGAGAAGAAGGGCGCCCGTGCGGCCGGCGCAAAGAAGGCTGGTGGCGTGAAGGCGGCGACCGGTCGGAAGGCGGGCGCCGCCAAGAAGGCGTCTGCGGCGTCGGCCGCTCCCGCGGGTGCGAAGAAGGCGGCTGCGGCCAAGCCGGCCAAGGCCAAGTCGCCGTCGAAGGCGAAGAAGGCCGCCAAGGTTCCGACGAAGAAGCCGAAGGCGCCGCGCCCGAAGAAGGCGACGACGCCGTCTAAGGCGAAGGCTTCGCCCAAGAAGAAGAAGTAGAGTAGAGGAGAAAGAGATGGGAAAGGAAGGGTTTGGCGCTTGACTCCGTCGTCCCCACCCCCCGTCGTCGTCTAGTGGCGCGCAAGAGACGCGCGGCCCAAAACGGCCCTTCTCAGGGCCATCAAAGCACGTCGGGGAAGGTTTTGATTGTCGTGTTGCGTTTGGTGTGGGTGTCTGTCTGGCGTTTCTGTATGCCCGTGGGGATGCTGTTTGCGTGCCGTGGTGGTTGGATTGCGGGGGTCGGTGGCGGGTGTGGGCGGCGGTAGCGGTAAGCGGTGTTGTTGTTGTTGTTGTTGTCGTGGTTGATTGTCGCCGTGTTTGTTTTGTGGCGGCGGCCGACGGTTGGTTTTCTGTCACGTTGTTTTGTTTGAATACGTTGGTTGGCTTGCCTGCGTTCGTTCTTCTCGGATGTCTGTCTTGTCGAGTCGTGTCTGGTCTTTGTTTTGTTCCTTTGTGTGTGTGTGTGTTATGTTTTGCAACGGGGGGGCACGTTGAGATGCGGAAGGAGTCGGCGGGGATTTCGGTGGCGTGTAGAGCGAGCGAGCGCGCCTGCCTGGCCGTTGGCCGTCGGAGTGGAGTGCGGGTTTTTTTTGTTTTCGAAACGAAAGCGGCGGCCGGCCAGCCACCCGTGCGGTGTGACGTCGGCCGTTGGGTATTGTGCGCTTTGAGCGCCGGGGAGGGATGATGTGTGATTGTTGCGCGCTGCTAGCAGGCAGGCAGAGTGAGCGGGTGTGGCGGACGGACGGGAAGTGGTGGTTTTTGTTTTTGGGTTGCGGGGCGAGAGGCAGGCGACCGACAAAGTTTGCTCGCGACGGAGAGATGTTAGTGGCCCTGAAAAGGGCCGTTTTTGTTTGTGCGGTGCGGTGCCGCGGCGCGGTTTAGGCGCGCTCGCCGCGGATGCGGCGCGCGAGCTGGATGTCCTTGGGCATGATGGTGACGCGCTTGGCGTGGATTGCGCACAGGTTGGTGTCTTCGAAGAGGCCGACGAGGTAGGCCTCGCTGGCCTCCTGCAGGGCCATGACTGCGGAGCTCTGGAAGCGCAGGTCGGTCTTGAAGTCCTGGGCGATCTCGCGCACTAGGCGCTGGAATGGCAGCTTGCGGATGAGCAGCTCTGTGCTCTTCTGGTAGCGCCTGATTTCTCGCAGGGCGACGGTGCCCGGCCTGTAGCGGTGGGGCTTCTTGACGCCTCCGGTGGCGGGCGCGCTCTTCCTCGCCGCCTTGGTGGCGAGCTGTTTGCGCGGCGCCTTTCCGCCGGTGGACTTGCGGGCCGTTTGCTTTGTGCGGGCCATGGCGGTAGCGGTAGCGGTAGCGGAGCGGCGTGCGTGGAGGTTAGGTGCGGCGCGGCGTCCGGTGCTGCCTTGACAACGGGCCCGCGCGCCTCCGTGCTGCGCTTATATGCCCTCGGTTGCGCGTGGTGGGGGGAGGGCGGGCCAGAGTCTATATAGGGGGGCGGCGGGCGCGCTGGGCGCAGACCGTAGCCGACTCGCCAGCCGCTGCAGCTGCTGTTTGTGCACGTTTTGCTTTGCCCGAGGAAGGAAGGATGACAGGCCGCGGCAAGGGAGGAAAGGGGCTCGGCAAGGGTGGCGCCAAGCGGCACCGCAAGGTGTTGCGCGACAACATCCAGGGCATCACGAAGCCCGCCATCCGCCGCCTGGCTCGCAGGGGCGGCGTGAAGCGCATCTCTGGTCTGATCTACGAGGAGACCCGCGGGGTGCTGAAGGTGTTCCTGGAGAACGTGATCCGCGACGCGGTGACGTACACTGAGCACGCCAAGCGCAAGACTGTGACGGCCATGGACGTGGTGTACGCCCTGAAGAGGCAGGGGCGCACCCTGTACGGTTTCGGCGGTTAGGCTGCGTCGCAGCGGGCGCTGGCCTTCCCGCGGCCGTGCTTGTGGGTGGGAGAGACTAGAAAACGGCCCTTTTCAGGGCCACCACACTGTTCGGAAGTTGAAAAGTGCGAAAGAGTCTGTGTTGTTGCTGCGTGTGTGCGCGCTGTGTTGTTTGTTTGTTTGTTTCTTTCTTTCCGTTTGAGCGACGTGATGTGACTGGGAGGGGAGAAGGAAAGGAAACGTGTCATGTGGCTGGCTGTGTGTGGAGCTGCTTCGTTTGTGTGTCTTTGTATCGATCGCGACGGAGATGGCGGGCGGGCTGTGTGTTGTTGTGCGAGAGGCGGTGATTATTTGCTTGCGTGGTTTGTCTCTGTGTGTTTGTTTGCGGCGGCGTTGGGGTTTCCGAGGCAAGGCGTGTGGGCATAGGCGGCCGGATCAGCTGTTTCGTTCGTGTCGACGGCCGTTGCGCGCGGGAGTGGAGGGCGGTGTGTCGACACGCCTCCCTTTAACAATGGTCATTATTGCTGCCGTTGTCGGTTTGGAAGGCGACTGCGACGGTGCAAAATGTGTGCGTGTGTGTGTGTGTTGGGCCACACGGGCTGTGTGGACGACAAGATGGCGGACGTGCGCCGGCGGCGGCTGTGCTGTGACAGTGCAAAGTTAAAACAAAACAAGGTGCGGCGAGGACGACTGAAATTTTGCTTTGGACGTAGGTTTGTGTGGTGGCCCTGAAAAGGGCCGATTGTTGTGGGCCGAGCCGGCAAAGCGCGTTGCGTGCAGGGGAGCACGCGGCGCTGCGATTGCCTGGCCTCCTTTAGGCCTTCTTCTCGGTCTTCTTTGGCAGCAGGACGGCCTGGATGTTGGGCAGGACACCACCCTGTGCGATGGTGACGCCCGACAGGAGCTTGTTGAGCTCCTCGTCGTTGCGGATGGCAAGCTGCAGGTGGCGCGGGATGATGCGCGTCTTCTTGTTGTCGCGGGCCGCGTTTCCGGCCAGCTCGAGCACCTCAGCCGCGAGGTACTCCATGACGGCGGCGAGGTAGACGGGCGCCCCGGCGCCGACGCGCTCTGCGTAGTTTCCCTTGCGCAGGAGGCGGTGGATTCTGCCGACCGGGAACTGGAGCCCAGCCCTGCTTGAGCGGGACTTTGACTTGCCCTTGACTTTGCCTCCCTTTCCGCGTCCGGACATGGCGATGGGCTAGCGACGGTGCACACGAAACGGAAACGAAAACGACCGGTGCGAGCGGCAGCGAGTCGAGCAGCGGAGTGCGTGCCGGCGCAGCCGGGGTGGGGGTGCTTTATGGGCTCGGGTGCGGCGGCCGGTTGCGCGCGCGCCCCATTGGTCGGCGGCCGCAACAGGGCGAGCTGGTAAAGGTGCGGCGGCGGCTGGCGGCGGGTGCCACTGTGTGGGGAGACGCTGACTAGAGCGGAGCGCTTGCTACTGGTGTTGCTGCTGCCGTACGTTGGTTGGAGATGCCGCCCAAGACTAGCGGGAAGGCCGCCAAGAAGGCTGGCAAGGCGCAGAAGAACATTTCGAAGGGCGACAAGAAGAAGAAGCGCAAGAGGAAGGAGAGCTATGCCATCTACATCTACAAGGTGCTGAAGCAGGTGCACCCTGACACGGGCATCTCGTCGAAGGCGATGAGCATCATGAACAGCTTCGTGAACGACATTTTCGAGCGCATTGCGGCCGAGGCTTCTCGCCTGGCGCACTACAACAAGCGCTCGACCATCACGTCCCGCGAGATCCAGACCGCTGTGCGGCTGTTGCTGCCTGGCGAGCTGGCCAAGCACGCCGTGAGCGAGGGCACGAAGGCGGTGACCAAGTACACGAGCTCCAAGTAAGGAGGTGGCTCTGGAATGGAAGGAAGGATGGAGAAGGCTCCTCCGTTGCGAGAGCGGCGAAACGGCCCTTTTCAGGGCCACCAACTTGCCTTTTGCGGGAAGGGCGGAATTGTTGTTGTTGTTGTTGTTTGTGTGGACGGCTGTGATGTATGTGTGCATTTTGATTGTGGGTGGGGGGGCGCGTCAAAGCGTGTTGCGCGGGGTACGGCCACGAGGTTGGTCGCCGTGGCGTGGAATGGTGGCACGCCTCGTTGGCGTGGTTTTTGACCCATTGGTGTTGTTGGGGTGTGTGTGTGTTTGTGTGTTACCCGTCTGCGAGGGGGGACAGTGCGATCGGCGACTTTTGTGTCACCGTAACGACGGCCGTTTGCGGGTTTGTTTTTTTGCACATCATACATGGCGAGGGTGAAATGTGAAATGTTTTTGTTTGGTTTGTTTTTGCCGCCCACTATTCCCTTTGCTGTACGCCGAGTTTGACAATGGTGCGACGTAACTGCAGCGTGGAGGTGTGTGAGTGACGTTGAAATGAACGTGCCATTAAGACGCATTGTTGTTGTATTGTACTGTACGTGTACGGCGACACGCACGATGATGTACCATTCGACTCTGATGTTTGATAGCCGTGTCTGACTGATTGCGTACGACGCACGCACACCGATGTCGTCATTCAAGATGCACGCTAGACGGCGGCGGCGGCGGCGGCGCCGGTCGTTTGTTTGGCGAATGTCTGTACACGTGTTTGTCTGTGTCCATCCGGTATGTATTTGTTTGTTTGTTTGAAAGTGTTTTGTGTGTCGGTGACGTGGTCCGATCCGTCGCCCCCTGAGTAACTGTCGATCGGCGCGATAGACCGGCGTCACGCAACTGAACCGAAGTCTTGGGCACACCCGTCATACTGTTGTACACCGTCGCGCTGAGAACGGTAACGAAAGGTTGACTCTGATCGGTCGAATGTCTGGGCAGAACGTGAGGAATGAGGCAAGAGTGCAAGGAGGGGGGGGCAAAAGAGAGAGGAAGGGAAAAAGGGGAGAAACGCATTCGTAGAGCAACGGAACGTTCCCGTGTCGGAGGCGTATTGGAGCCGCACTGAAATGCGTTTAACGGCGGCGCGGCTGCAAGTGTCTGCCGTGGTGAACGTTACCTTTGACGGCTGCATTGGGCTTTGCCTTTGCTTTCGCTTTCGCTTTCGCTTTCCCGGATGTACGTAACGTTTGTTGATATGGTTCTGAGGAAGAGTGTATGACAGTGCCGTGCCGTCCATGTTCGTGTGCCCTCCCATTGTGTGTATGCTATTGTCTGTGTACTTGAATGATGTATGTAGGTGTTAGTGGACATGTTTTACCAGTGGGGGGAAATGGATCGTCGATAGTTGCCGTCACTCTGTCACGGTCGAGATGACGCACCCTCCGTACAGAAAGGTGTCGAGAAAGTGAGTGTGTGTGTGTGTGTGTGTGTGTGTGTGTGCGTGCGTGCGTCCGTGAATTGGCAGTGTTTGGAGGTGGGCGTGCCCTGCATGTGGCCCGGAAAAGGCTGTTCGTTAGGCGGTAGTGTTGTGTGGACAGGGGAGGGGCATGCGTAACGCTGCTGGCATGGCATTTCGGGAGATGGGAGGGGGCAAACGAGGAAACGAGGAGCGGCGGCCAAAGACGGGACGGGGAGGGGCGCGGTGTGGGTGGCTTGCGCCTGTGCTCGGCGTTGTGGTTTGTGCAAAAGAGGAGGAGAAAAACAATGTGAGTTGCCAGGGAGGGGAGCGGTGTTGTGTTGTGGTTGTCGTGGTGTAGCCGCAGACGCGGCTGTCAGTGAACGTGGCGAGACGGACGGATGCGCGGAGGGGCGGGGGCGGGGGCGGCGCATTTCGCCGGTGCCGTGCCGTGCCGTGCCGTGCCTGAAAGCCGCGTGGTCGCTGTGTTGTTGGTGGCGTGGGGGCGAGGAGAGTACCGTACGGGTGTGCTTGTGCGCCGGAAATGGCACACTGCGCCCGCCCGTCTTGGAGGCTGATGGCTGTGGTGTGGAAATGGGGCGCGGTGATGTTGAAGCACAGAAAAGAAACCAAGAAAACGGAAGGCGTGATGCGGCGGTGGTGGTGAGAGCGGGAAAAACAAAACAAAAGAAAAAAAACAACAAAAAAAAAGAAGGAAAAACAACAAGAAACAAAAAAGAAAACAAAAAGTCTATCAATATTAAAATGTAAATGGAAATGGAAATGGACCCAGGTATAACCTCCCTGCACAAATAGCAGAGAGTCCGATGATAATAAAAATGTGCCAGAATGTTAACGTCCCTACAAAACAAACCCAACGATAATATTAATGAAAGAGTGAACCGTATGTAACATTGCAACAGACATAATGAAACCTGATAAATTGTATAAGGGCAGCAGCCGTTGACCTTTGGCCCTGTATTCAGAATAAAAAGAGCCAAAGATCGTTACCCCCAATGAAAAAGACACAGAAACACGTATGTAACATAGTAGCGATGGCGAGACATTGTAGCATCTGTGACCAGAGAGTTTGCGCTGGACTGCGCGAGTGTTGCGAGCGGTTCTCAGTCAGTCAGTCAGTCTGTGTAGTTGAGGGCTGTACTCTGTCAGTAGTCGTCGCGTGCAGTACGCTAATAGTCGTCATGCAGAGCGGTCGGTCAGTAGTAGCAGCCGAGTGCGGTTGTGTGATGTAGGCGGTCGGCAACACTGGTCAAGATGGTGAATAAGGTATACTGTTAATTAATATAATCATTAGATAATGAGAAATTGTATTTATTGTAATTATGCTCCAACAAGTTCCCCAATAATAATTTTTATTTCAAAAGCATTTTTCAAACATTTAATCTTTTATTGAACTAAAGAGTTCGTTCCACTTCTTTGAAGAAAAATGTCACTAAAATCACAAAAAAAGAGAATATTATTATTTGCAATGCAGTTCCTCCAAGCGCTGCGCAACAACCAGAGCAGAAATGTGACATCCATTTATTCGGAGGTAAGACTTTAATTCCGATTGTTTTGCACAGGGCCAAAGACCGATATTTCGGTTTAATTGAAGTTTCTTGTCACTGAACGGACTTTTTTAAATGTTGTGTGAAGACTTTATATTTGAGTCAGATTGCGAATTGCACATTGTTGTTGCCATTTTCAATACCTCTCATTGTGGGCGAGGTTACAATTAGCGCAATGTCCATTAGCATCCGTAAATAACATTGTCCATTATTTTAAATATTGCTGGGAGGTTACAACACACACACAAAACAAAAAACAAAAAGAAACAAAAAATTGCATTTATATCCGCTCCTCGATTGTAGATACCCCTTACACAGCTGTGTGCAATGAATGAGTGCTGGCTGGTAATTAATTGCACTCCTTGGAGGGAAATGCCATAGGAAGTAGTCTTTAAAAAGTGAATGTTTTTCGTTAAGAGACAAAAGTTACTTTAGAAAAAAAGTAATAGTGGGGCTTGTGTTGTTGAACAAAATAAGTACAATGAACATACGTTATCAGATTTGCGCAATGCAGCGTCACACCACCTCTTGATTATAACACAATATACTATACATCGTCCCGAACCGTGACCAGAGTCGCGAGACGAGCAGAGCACGCCGCCGACGCCCGCTCAGTACAACCGTCCACCCGCTACTACTGTCGACCGACTACTACCTCTCCCGACTCGCGCTACAATATATATAACAACTGTTCCTGGCGACCCGGTGCGTGCCACTACTGTCGTCTGGCGCGGTCCAAGCGCCGACTAGCAGCGATAAAGAACTCTCTGGTCAGACAGAGATGCTGTCATGCCTCGCCATCGCTCTGGTAATGAATACATACGTGTTGCAGCGTGCGTACCACCGGAACACGCAGTGGCGGAGCCAAAGACTGTGTTGTCGAGGTCGAGTGCGAGTGGGAAGAGAGGCAGCGTCGGCACGGAGATGCAAGCGAGCGCGAGACGCACGGGGGCTGCGGCGTGGCGCGTTTGCGGTCGGCGCCTTTGGTGGCAACGGCCGGGACAAGCAGCGGTGTATGGTGTGGTGCGGGGCGGACAGGGGCGGCGGTGGACGGGGAGGAGGCGGCGCGACGACGGCATGGGGGCGAAAACGGGACGGGGGACGGCGGATGTTGAGAGGCGTCACGCGCGGACAGGACACAGACACAGAGACACACAGAGTGGAAAGGGAGGGTGCGCGGTAGTAGTTGGGAATGTGCGTACCGTGCGGGATGGGAGTGGGCGAGGAACACGGTCGTGGCCCCTGTTTTGGGTGCGTGTGATGACGTCGGTGTGTTGTGGGAAGGGAAGGTGCTGTGGCGGCGGCGCGTAATGGGCGTAGGCCGAAAAGAGAAAGGAACGTGGGCAGTGTGTTGGCAAGCGTCGGTTCGACTGCGACGTTGATGGGCAGGGCAGGGCAAGGTTAATGGTGGTAGGAGTAGGCGTGTGGGCGCAAAAAATCTGCCGCTGCAGGCGGTGCCGTAACCGCCATGGCGGGAAGGAGAGAGGGCCAAAGAAAGAAAGAAAGAAGAAAAAAAAGGAGGGGGGGGGGGGCGAAAGTGGAGAGGCGGTGGTGTGAGAAGGGCGGGGGCGGAAGGAAGGCAGGAAGGACAAGAGGCGAGGCGACGGCTTGCTTTGTGTATCGGTCGGTCTCTGGCTATGCTTCGTTTTCTGCAGCAGGGTCGGTGCGCGGCGTGGCTCGCGGCAGTGGGAACGCCTGGTGGCTGGACGGCCAGCAATGCGGTTGGATGGGCGGCCACAGCACCGCACCTGTGCCCGAGGAGGAGACGCTGGCGGCGGGCCCTGAGGTGAGGCCGGCTCGGCTGGGGCTGTGGATGTGTAGGTGTGCGCCGCTGCTGCAACAACGAGTAAAACGCGAGAAGAAGGGATGGCGGTAGAGAGGAAAAAAAAAAAAAAGGTCGTGTTGTGTTGATGCGCAGGCAGACGCGTACAGAGGGACGAGCCCGGTCTGCAGCAGGGTGTGGCCGTGCCGAGTGCAGAGCAGCGGCGGCTCGGTTCGGTTCGGCCCGGCCCGGCGGGCCGCGCTGTTGTCGCGGACGTGAGCGCCCCCTGGCGGGTGGCCGGAGGCGGCG
The DNA here is from genome assembly GCF_021461395.2 of Schistocerca americana. Taxonomy (NCBI): domain Eukaryota; kingdom Metazoa; phylum Arthropoda; class Insecta; order Orthoptera; family Acrididae; genus Schistocerca; species Schistocerca americana. The sequence continues at coordinate 44,641 of NW_025726781.1, forward strand.
CGGCGTGTTGGACGTGTGGCTGGTGGCAGTGCACAATTTGCGAGTGGCTGGCGGTGTGGTGTGGCGGTTGGCGCGTCGGGCGGCGGAGAGGTATGTGTTGCGGGCGCCCTTTGCTGCGCTGCGTCGTTGCGTGTGCCGTACAGGGCGGGCGCTTGTCGACTGTGTGGGCGGTGTGGCGAATTGGCGTGAAACGGCTGCCGAGAGGTGTGTGGTAGCGAGCCGGTCGGTGGTGTCAGTGCGAAGGGGAATGTGCGTGCGTTTGGCGGTTTCGGTGTGCTTTTTGCGGCGTGAGAGTGGGAATTAGTGGGGCCGGCTGTTGTGTTGGTTCCTTGTGTCTTGTGTCGCGTAGCTTGATGGCAACGTGGAAGGACGCCGGTTTCGTTTCGAGCCTTGCGTGTGGTTGTCGACGTTGACTGGTTGGCGTGTGCCGATGCACGTGCATGTGTGGGTCGCGAGTGCGTTTTTGGCTGGCTGTGTGTGTGTGTGTGTGTGTGTTTTGGGGGGGAAGGGGGAGGCGGTGGTGAAAGTGCAGTCGTTGCCACGGGCGTCGTCGGGTGGGGCTGGGGCTGTGCGTCGTGGCGGAAAGGTGGTAGGTTGCGGGAAGCGAGCCCGTCGTTGACGGTGTCGCGTGAGTTGTGAATCGAGTGGGGCGCGGGGCGCGGGACAGGAGCAGCGTGCCGCTGCGTCGTGGTCGTCAGCAGAGGCTGTGCGTGTGCTTGTCCTTTTTGTGGGCGGTTCGTGCGAGGCGTTTTTGTTTTGTGTTGCCCTAGTTGTTAGTTTATTTTGTTTGTGTTTGTTATTTTGAGACGACGACTGGTTGGTGGCGTGCGCGCGAAGTGGCGGTGTGCGCTTCCCGTGTCGTTTGTGTTGTTTGGTTTTTTTGTTTTTGTGTGTTTTTTTTTTTTTTTTTTTTGCACTGGGCCCCGGTGGGTGGGTGCGTGTGTGTCGATTGCCGGCTGGCGAGAGGTGCGCCATCGGCGGGGTGGGTCGCCGGCACAAGTAGAGGCGGCGGCGTTGTTGCTGTTGTTGTGTGGTGTTTGTTTTGTTCGGCTGTGTCGGCGAGCTGTGTTGCGGTGCGTGTGAATGGTGGTGCAAAAGTGCTGGCGTTGGGGCTGCGACTGCGACGGCGGCGAGCCGCGGGCGCGCCATTGATAGTGATGTTGTGAACAGCGGCTGTGTACGGTAGTGGTGTTGTTGTAGCACGACGTGCATCCGGGCCGGCGCGGAAAGCGCAGTTGCGGGCGGTTGCCCTTCGGTGCCAGCCATGTCGCGTGAGCGGCGGGTTGCTCTGGTGTCGACACGTGGTGCTCTGGGTTGTTGTGTGGTGCCCTTTGGCCGGTGGGGGTGGTTCGCGTGTGTCTCGTTCGCGCTCGGTGTCTGGTCGTGGTCGTGGTCGTGCTGCTCCCCCGTCTGTCGGCGGTTTCCGACGTCGTCTGTACGTTTTTGTTCGTTTGCGGCGTGCCTGCCGACGTCGTCCCGTCGCGACCTTTCAACCGAAAGTGTGGCGCCCGAAGGTGAACGAACGTAACCCTGACCTCGGCGCTTTACGCTGAGCCGAGCGAACCGAACCGAACCTAACGTGTGGTGTGGCGAGGTGAGCTCAGCCTGTGAGCCCCTAACGTCTACGTAAGGTAAGCTGTCCGGCTCACGCCTCACGTTTGAACGCTTTTGTAACCTACGTTTGACGCTTCTTAACCTAG